>NC_081207.1:16696871-16746871 GCF_902713425.1 Acipenser ruthenus | reverse complement strand
TGTATGAGACCAAGTATTTTTCTTTCTTTCCTTCCCTCTTTTCTAGTGTAATAACCTCTAATGTTACTTTCTTCCACAATGTAAGTGGTGGAGGTTCCGTCTCATTCCAACAAATAATAACAGCTTTTTTTGCTGTAAGTAACAGAGTAAAGATTAGCTGAGTTTGGGGATTTATTGATATTAAGGTCTTCAATAAGACCTAACAAGGCCGAAGTAGGGGACTTATTTAAAGGTATATTTAATATGGAAGCTATATGATGAAAAATGGTTTCCCAATATGAACATAATTTCTTGCAAGTCTAAAGCATGTGAAGAAGTGATACATGTTCCTCACTGCATCTCCAACAAGTGGGAGATTTAAGAACAGTGTATTTATATAATTTCTCCGGACTATAATAGGTTCTGTTTATGGTTTTGAATTGAATTGTCCTTAATTTTGCATTAACTGATGAATGTGAAATACTTCCACAGATATCTGACCATTGCACATCTGAAAAAGTAATCTTTAAATCTTTCTCCCAAGCTTTTTTTTCTTTTAATATCATTATCAATCAATCAATCAATCTATCTTTATTTTATATAGCGCCTTTCATAGTGGACCACCGTCACAAAGCGCTTCACAAGATGCAGTAACAAGAAAATCCATTATACTTTATATACAGAGAAATGCATAATACAGTAAAAAAAACAATGCATAATACAATAGTGAAAAATGCATAATACATGACATATAGTGAAAAATGCATAATACATGATACAGTAGCAAAATACATGAAATAGTAATAACAACACAGCAGCTAATAGCAGATATCAGGCTTAAAGAGCATGGAAAGCAAGAGAGAACAAGTGGGTCTTGAGAGTTGTTTTAAAGCGAGTGACGGTGAGAGCATCACACACCAAAGCTGGGAGAGAGTTCCAAAGAGTCAGAGCCATGAAGCTAAACGAGCATTCTCAAAGTGTGGTTCACTTTTGCTTGAGGATAACAAACAGGCCAGAGTCGGAGGACCTCATCTTTTGGGCAGGGATATAGCGGGTCAGCAGGTTGAGGAGGTACTCAGGACCTGTGTGATGAATGGCATTGTAAGTGAGCAGCAGAGTTTTGAAAATAATCCTGAATTTTACAGGTAGCCAGTGCAATTGGGCAAGATAGGGGGTGATGTGTTCACGCTTTTTACATCTGGTAAGGATCCTGGCAGCGGCATTCTGAACTAGCTGCAGTCGGTTTATGGTGTGTGCCGGGAGACCACCATAGACAGAGTTGCAGTAGTCAAGTCTAGAGGAGACAAATGCATGACAAAGTAGGGACGGACTTTGGAGATGTTTTGAAGATGGTAGAAGGAAGATTTGACCACGGAGGAGATGTGGGCATCAAAGGAGAGGTTGCTGTCAAAAAATACACCAAGGCTTCGTACTGTGGGGGAGGGAAGCAGCAGACAGTTTCCGAGGTTCATGGCAGCTATATTGAGATTTTTAAATTGAGATTTAGATCCTACTAGAAGGAGTTCAGATTTGCAATGTTATCCGATTATGTCTCTAATAAAAGCATACCGTTTAGATGCAGTATGCATATTGTTTTTGTTCTCAGTCATAAATTGCTCTAATTTCGTAACTAGGATAGTTTGATTTTGAGCATATTACTTTTGTTAATGCGACTTTAATATGATTCTATAAGTTCTATAAGTTTGTACTGGGATATTGTATTTATCTTTCATTGTTCTAAGAGAGGGGATGGAACCATTGAAATCACCAACTGTTCTAATACCTAATGTGTCCCATTCTGTATCATAGAGGTTTTTTTTATTATTATTAAAGCAGATTGATGGATTATTCCACCATCCAGATGAATTAAAAGTTTATTCCAAGACTTTAAGATTCCAATATTTTTTTAAAAAAAGATGTGAATTATAAATGATATGATTATATTTATAGACGTTGGGTGGTTCATGCAAAGCCACGTCCTTTAAGTTCATGGGGTGAGATCAGATTTTTGCCAATTAGAATTAATACACCTTTTGATCTACAATTAAAGCAAGATGCATAAACATGACCCACCCATACTTTCTTCAATTTTCTGTCTTATTTTCAGTTAGGTGAGATTCTTCTAGTGCAATATCACAATTATTTTGTTTTAAAGAGGAGAGTATTTTTGGTCCTTTTAAATGGATTATTAAAACCTTTTATATTCCAAGATATTATTTTTAATAGATTATTTGTTCTCAATATATATTTTGTCGGCTATATTAAAATTGAGGCTTTTGATTAAACTTAAAGTCACTAAATACATTTTAGAAAGATCAAGTAAACAATTAGCTTTATTTTCTGAGGTAATTAGTTGCAGGTAATACATTAATGCATTATAAAAAAAAGAAGAAAAGGAAAAAAAAACTCTAGAACTAACAACTCTCTAGGTCCTAATGCCATCCTACCTTAAAGGATCTAAGGGAAAAGAAAAATAGTCTTCCAAAGATTGACTGTGTAATACTGCTAAACGTTATTTCTAACTTATCACCAATAATAATACTAATAATAATAATAATAATAATAATAATAATAATAATAATAATAATAATAATTAACTAACATATCTATATCACATCTAAAAAAATATGTAATGCATGTAATCCTAAAATCTGGGATTAAAAAGAATAATGTATTAAATGCATTAAACTATATAGACTTGTATAACCCTGCAACTATAATAATTCATATTTGGATTTAAATTAAGCAATACTTGTATAAATGTATTAATAGAAATTCCAAAACAAATTAAATGTATAGTATTAACTGCATAACATTATCGACATTTTCAATAGCTATAATGCTATTTAGTTTAAGGTTAGAGTTTCCTTCTTGTGTTATTGATCCCATAGGTCGGCTGTTTTTTTAGCATACAGCCATTGTATTATTCTGGGGAAATTCATGCTTAAATGTTTCCTTGATAAAGCGTTCCGCTTCTTTACAGTTTTACAGGTTACTGTTTTGTTCTCGTATGTAACTTTCAGCCAAGCTGGAAAAACAATTCTGTATCTGATACCTTCTATGTCTCGTAGAAATCTCTTTGGTAGAAAAGCCACCATAAATGGAGATCCGAGAATCCTGGTAGTAAAGAGGTGATTGTTTTTGTGCCAGACCCATAGTAGTTTGTTTGTCTTGGGAGAAGTACTGCTGGTAGTGTGTTGGAATTCGATAAGCACGCTCCACTTCTGGGAAACTTGACACATTTGTCTACTCCAAATATGTCCATTGGTAATTTCAGAATAAATTCAGGACAATTAAGACCTTCAGACTTTTCAGGAATTCTGATAAGCTGTGTTTTTTCTCCTTGCCCTGTTTTCTTGTTCATCTTGTTTATCTTTTATTTTTTTGACAGTTTCATTCAGTTCCTGCTTTTCCTGCTGTAACACAATTATCGTATTCTCAAGTTCAGAAATTCTGTTTTTGGCTTCAGGCAGTTTGTTAGTTTCTCCAAAACCTCTTTCACTTCAGTGTTTGATTTGATCAGTTTTTCTAATATTACCCAAACTCCCATTATCGAGTGGTCTGTGACTTCAGAGCTGGCAGCTGCTTATACGGTGGCGAGTTTTGTTTTCTTTTCTTTACCTGCTGTTTTACTTAATCTTTCATTTTCTGTTGTAACCTTGGCATTTTAAAAATGATCTTCTATATGTGTTATGTTAGTAACAGATAGTGTTACACAAATTATTTTCTAATATTAAAATTTCCCTCAGAGCTCCCTATACCTGGTGCCTCCCACCACTGTGCATCATGTGACCTCCACAGGGTTGCAAGTCTTAGGGGAGGGCTTCTTCTGTTTATCCATCTACCTACTTTAACCCTCAATGAATTGATGCATACAGCAATATGTAGGTTGAGGGTAGCTGTATATTTTTGTTTTCTCACAGTGTCAAAAGGTAGTGTTTACTTTCAGTACAAAACCATGTTCACTACAATACATGTGTTTTTTTTGCCACCTTCATAAAGAGAAGAGTGCATATTATGTATAAATTGTGTATTGAAACCCTGAAGCTAAATTGTAGGCTATTGCACAAAGAGTCAGGTGTTATTTGTACATTAGAAACCTCTGAACTTCGCCCACCAATCAGGACGCTCCATTGCAGGGCACTACCACACAGACAGAACGTCTAACTTTGAAAAAAAAAAAAGCGAAATGGAAGTTATAATAAAGCCATTGTTCATTGGTTTCTAATCTCAATAAACCAATCAGACATTAAGACATTAACTTAGCTTCACAAAATGTGGTTGACACATTTCTAGAAGAAAAAAAATAACCACAGTAACTGAGGGGTTACCTGCAGTGCATTCTGGTACTAGTTAATATGTCTACCGGGGTACTGAATAACATTATTACTGTTCTGCCCAGGCACCTAGCTTCCTGAAGCAGTTAACTATCAAACGTTTGTGACCCCTCAGTATAAAAGTCCTAGCAGCATTAATGATTTATGCCATTGCTAAACAGATAACACCCAGGGACTTCCGTACAGAATTCCACTTAACAATTCAACAATACACTGGAGAGGAAATTGCTACACTTGTATTAAATGATACCATTTAATTTTCCAGAACAGTAGTAGCTTATAAGAAAATGTCAGTTCATAAAATAAATCATGAAAAAGACATTTCACTAATACAAGCTTATATTAATTATACTGTGCATATTTTCTGCACTAAATCTAAAAAAACAACCCGTCTGTCCTATAAATTACTGGTTTACTGGAAACACAGTTCAGGTCTCAAGGCAAAGATTAAACAAATGTAGTAATCAGCATCACTCTGGTCATTGCTATGAGAAATGCTAAGAGGCTAATATCATATATCACAAACCCATGTAGATAAATGCTATCCCTCTTTCTTAATTATAATAAATCGGTACCTTTTTGTTTAGAAATTAACCCCTACATGTACTGGTATCGATAACTAACAAACTTCAGTGGCCTTAAATTAATGCTTATTCCAAATGCATCATCTCCAATAAATGTATACTTTATGTAACTTTGTAGCTTTTTTGCCTGAAACATGTGACAGGCTGGCTTATGGGGTGACGTCAGACAAGAAAGAAGCACACAAACAAAAAGGTATTGTGGGGCAAAACTGCGCTGCTGCGCTGATATTTATTTAAAAAAGTTACACATAATAAATAAACTTCTCAGATACAAAATAAAAGGCACAAGGGCCAAAGTGTCTGTCTGTCTGTCTGTCTGTCTGTCTGTCTGTCTGTCTGTCTGTCTGTCTGTCTGTCTGTCTGTCTGTCTGTCCGTCCGTCCGTCCAACATACTCCACCCAGACAAAGGATTTCTCCAGGCTTTTATAGTCTGTGGCTGGAGCCCAATTAAATCAATAAATAACAATTACCTAATTAAGGCTCCAGCCACATTCTCACATGTATTTCTGGCAGGGAGGAATGTAACCCCCTCCCTACCAATCCAAAACAAACCACAGCAAAATCATAATAGAAACAAATATAGATATAAAGGGGCGGGCACCCTGTCACCCTGGGACAGTCCCACTTTTGGAACACTGGTCTCAGTGTCCCCAGAACCTTTCTTGGGACACTCATTTCATCCTGTTTTTTTCCCCAGAGCATTGTCGCGCTGGTAACAGAATATTGTATTTTATTGTATTTTCATGCAGGTTGCTGTCTTACTACCATACCTATCTTATTACAGTACAATGACACAACGTGACTAAGGGAAGGTTGAATCACTGTTGCTAAAATGAACTGGCAGTTATCCTGGTCTGAATCATCACTCTCGCTGCCTGAAGAGGTTAGACCAGGGCTTCTCAAACTCGGTCCAGGTGTCTGCTGGTTTTCATTCCAACTGAACTCTCAATTACTTAACTATACCCTTAATTGAACTGCTGATTTGCTTAATTAGACCTTTTTACTTGTTTTCAGCTCTTGAACAGTTGCATATTTCAAGTTAGCTATAACATTTGATAAGTAACTTGAACTGCAACTGTTTAAGAGCTGAAAACAAGTAAAAAAAAGAAAAGGTTTAATTAAGCAAATTATCAGTTCAATTAAGAGTCTAGTTAAGTGATTGAGAGCTCGGCTGGAATGAAAACCAGCAGACACAGGGGGTCCCCAGGACCGAGTTTGAGAAGCCCTGGGTTAGACTACTATAGTCTAACAATAATGGCATACAGGTACACATTGTATTGTGTTATTTTCTTCATCCATGATATTTGTATATCTGTGTGCAAACGACTTTGCTTCATGTGTAGCTATGGGCGACAATTGAGGAAATGAACACTGTCATGTATCATCACCGTGCTATGTTTACAACGCAGTGCACTGAAGCTTGTCATGGTTTGAACACTTTGTGCATCAAAATAGAACATCACAACAATAGGAGGGGCTGCAAAATATAACAAAAGTATTTGGAAACATTTTCTATTGAAATAACTCTATATTCACTTTCACCACAGGTAACTTTTAAAAAACGTATGTTAGTCAGTAATACAAAATAACTAGTTATTTTCACATTTGTGAAATTCATGTTGTAAAAATATTTTAAAAGTTTCAGAACATTTATTTTTTTAAGTATACATTGCATGTTGTTTTTAGCAATAATTAAATACAACAGTTTCAGGTCTCCAGGTGCCCATTTAATTTCTGTGAAAAAAATCACAACCTTGTTTCATTTTACCTTTCTTCTTTAAAAAATATCTAAATAAGCTGCCTTAGAGGCAGGACCATCTCTTTTTAATCTGGTGACCCATTATGTTTTCTGTGTTAAATGTTTATATGAGTATATTTTATACTGCAAATTTTATTTTAAAAAAAAAAGACAAAGATTAATGCTATATCTGTTGCATATGTTTGATAACTATACAGTATACGGTATTTTATAAATGTTTTACTTTTATCTCAGCTAGTAGTTTAATAGAAGAAAAACAACACATTGATAAAAACATATGTTTTTCCTTCAGCAAAAGAGGCAAAAGTCAGGGATCGAATTACTAGGGGGCTGGGGGTGGAGTTTATCCCTTTAAGTTTCTCCAAATAGTATTATTTCCAAATTTCCTTTTTAACATGTTTCAAGCCGACAGTTATCATTTAAAACAGAAAGGAACCTGTTAAAAACGTGTTAATTCTATGCTTACATTTCCTGCAGTCTATGCAGTTTTTCAATACCAATCAATAATAATGAGAAACCGTCTCCTGACAATCTGAAAACTTTGTTGTGCATTTTACATAGGCTAATGCTTATACTAATATTAAGGAAGATTAAATAGTATTCCTTCTGTAAGTAAAGAAGTGACAACACATTTCATTTGATCAGAAAAGGAATACGATTTAATTTTATCCATGTCTCAGCCTGTGTATACTGTTGACTTAAAAAAAATAAACTCCAAGCAAGATCAGCAAAGAAATTAGCCTTCGTAAAATGCGTAGTTATCTGATTTAGATTGTCAGAAGACGTTTTCTCATGCTCATTTTGTACTGAAAAATGGAATAGGCAGGAAATTTCATAATGCAATGAACACGTTTTTTAACAGGGTCCTTTCTGTTTTAAGTGATGCCCGCCAGCTTACAGCATGTTAAAGGGGGAATTTGGAAATACAACTATTTGGAGAAACTTAAAGGGTTCGCTTACGTGAATTACTGTTTACCATACTTAATAACTACTTCAGAAGGAAATTCCTGTTTCTGCAATCAGGGCAGCTTCTGAACAAAACTCAGAAAAGCTGATTATCTGTGAATAGGTGGGGAAGCTTATGGGTGATGCAATGGGCTTCCTTTATTGCACACAGTCAAAAGATATTGAACACATTGAATCACATTTTAATAGTAATAGTTTAATAGTAGAAAGTGGTTGAAAAAAAAATCCTAGTATCTATTAATCATGGCACACTAATGATCCAAGCAGAAACTGCAATAGAAAAAAAATATACAGAACAAATACCATTCCGTATTAAATGGTAAGAAATTAAATATTTAGAAACAAAAAAAAGATTCCATTTAATAAATAGTAATATTGAGATATATAATGTTTGCATACAGGAAGGGCCTGGTTTGTAGATTGGAGTATAGCATAGAAATAGAGATAGAGTTAGATGGAAAGTGGAAATCAAAGATAGAAGATGCAGTTTCTTATGCAGAAAAGGGACTAGATTTGCATCAGTAATCAGCACTAAAATAGAATCTCGGAATGTGAGATTATTCAATAGCTACTGTGTAATGTACGGTGTATACAAATAATGACTGATTGCTAACCAGAAATCTAGGATTACCTGCTTAATCCAAGATTTACTAATACTGGTTTAAATTGTTGTGGTGCAATGTAACTGTGATTAAAACATAACCCCAGATCAACTAACCCTAGATTAGCACTAAACTGAGTTTTACTTAATCCACATTGATGAATTCGACCCTTAGCTTTTCCCGGGATAGTTAGGGAAATAATATTGAGTTTAGCTAGAGCTCTGAGGGAGCTAGGCTTTGTTTTCAGTTTTTAGTCTTAAGGCTTCTGTTATAAATAAAAGGTGTGTCAGAATACACTAAAACAACTGTGTTTAGCTTTCATTGAATGAATGCTAGTAAGTGGCTAGCCATTCTGAGGATGTTGCTGCTTTACCACAAATTTTTTGTGTTTTTCTATTGTCAGTTATGAAGAAGCCAAAAGGCACAAGCCAAACTGCAATGATTACAGACACAACCCAAACAAACCAGGATTAAAGAACATCTTTCAGTGCAGGCTTGTTCACATGAAACTGTTAACATTATAGTCTGGAGCCAAGATGATCCCATTAAAAATTTACCAAGGGCTCCAAGGGATAAGTCCATCTACATGACATCTTCTGAGAACACTTAATTAATGAGAATTGAGAGGAATGGGCTATGCCGTTCCTCTGGCTCCAAATACGAAGTCATTGTATTTTATACTGAAGTCATTGTATTTTATCTTGCTCTTAATTGTATTAATACTTGTACTGTGATTCTTGAAATGTATTTGTTTACGACTGTAAGTCGCCCTGGATAAGGGCGTCTTCTAAGAAATAAATAATAATAATAATAATAATAATAATAATAATAATAATAATAATACGAATAATAAAATACACTAGTGCAGCTGGAAAACAGGTTTGATCAGATCAGTCTAGCAAAGGAAAACAAGTGGTATAAATGAATGTCGGCAGACTCCAGTACTCTCCTCTACCAGGAGCCTAGGATCTGTGGTATTCGCAGGTTTGTGTAAAATCCAACCCTTTTCATGTAACCTGTCTTTTAAAAAGATATGCCTAGTTTAATCGAGTTTCATGCTGGAAAATTAAAGGTTTACCGTACGTTCTTCCACAGAAATTGTAGCTCTATTAGTTATAATCTATGGGAAAGCTTTCCGGGTGCTTATATTTGGCAGTTCTGCGTCTCATGGGTGGATTTAAATCACTTACTGGACTAAGAAACCAGACAGTACAAAACAAGCTCTATCCTAAAGTATACAAGCCTGGAAGGGTCATAAGAGGAAGCAAGTTGGGTTGATAATTCACAAGCTCAAATACATCATCGCTGGTATTTAGAATAATATAATATTAAGAAGTAAAGCAGTACAAGATCAACTCACCGTCTGTAACGTTTTTTATTATTTGTTTTTATTGTGAGTTTTTCACAGGCAGAGAAGATTTAAAACACTTACTTGGTGCTACCGCGTAATTTATTCTGTTCCTAGAGCTTTAACTTAAAATATTCAAGACTGCTATACATTACCAAACACCATGTGCAGTAGGTTATCACACAACTGCAGTTGCTTTACAGCAGGGGTGTCCAATCCTGGTCCTGAAGGACCGGTGTCCCTCCTGGTTTTTGTTTCAACTGTGCCCTAAATTACTGAATTAAAACAATAATTGGTAATAATTAGCCCAATTAAGTAATTTAGGACACAGTTGGAACAAAAACCAGGAGGGACACCGGCCCTCCAGGACCAGGATTGGACACCCCTGCTTTACAGTATATCACAGCATGGGAGTAAGGGGGAAACTGAAAGTAAATTAAAATAAACACAAAATCGTTGAGTGGAAAAAAAGGAAGAACATCAATTTGGTTATCTAAGACTACGTACACACACAGACTAAATGAGGTTGTGATTTCACCTTTTGCTCTTAATACGGTTTGTATACACACACAGTTTGGTTACAAAGGGCAGCGACAACCGCACTAGTTAACCCTTTTAAGAGCAAGTATGGAGTGCGGTTATTAATTCAGTTCAGTTAGTTAATGCGCATTAACTCTGTCTGTGTGTGTGTGTATTACAACCGCACTAACACAACCGCAGTTGGTGTTCACTGGATTTCTGCGCAACTAATGATGTTATTGTTTATCAGACATTTCCGTGTGATAAACATGGCTAAAAAACAGTTTTAAATAACTTTAGCATAACAGAGGCAGAAGTGTTAAAGGGACTAGGAGCTCTTAAAATAAACAAATCCCCTGGGCCGGATGAGATCCTCCCAATAGTACTCAAAGAAATGACAGAAGTTATTTACAAACCGCTAACCAAGATCATGCAACAGTCTCTTGACACAGGGGTTGTACCAACAGACTTGAGAATTGCAAACGTAATACCCATCCACAAAAAGGGAGACAAAACCGAACCAAGTAACTACAGACCAATAAGCCTGACATCTATTATATGTAAACTTATGAAAACTATAATAAGATCCAAAATGGAAAATTACCTATATGGTAACATTATCCTGGGAGACAGTCAGCATGGTTTTAGGAAAGGGAGATCGTGTCTAACTAACCTGCTTGATTTTTTTGAGGATGCAGCATCGACAATGAATAATTGCAAAGCATACAACATGGTTTATTTAGATTTCCAGAAAGCTTTTGACAAAGTCCCGCATAAAAGATTAATTCTCAAACTGAACGCAGTATGGATTCAAGGAAATGCATGCACATGGATTAGGGAGTGGTTAACAGGTAGAAAACAGAAAGTACTGATTAGAGGAGAAACCTCAAAATGGAGCGAGGTAACCAGTGGTGTACCACAGAGATCAGTATTAGGTCCTCTGGTATTCCTAATCTAAATTAATGATTTAGATTCTGGTATAGTAAGCAAACTTGTTAAATTTGCAGACGACACAAAAATAGGAGGAGTGGCAAACACTGTTGCAGCAGCAAAAGTCATTCAAAATGATCTAGACAGCATTCACAACTGGGAAGACACATGGAAAATTACATTTAATAGAGAAAAGTGTAAGGTACTGCACGCAGGCAATAAAAATGTGCATTATAAATATCATATGGGAGATATTGAAATTGAAGAAGGAATCTATGAAAAAGACCTAGGAGTTTATGTTGACTCAGAAATGTCTTCATCTAGACAATGTGGGGAAGCTATAAAAAAGGCCAACAAGATGCTCGGATATATAGTGAAAAGTGTTGAATTTAAATCAAAGGAAGTAATGTTAAAACTTTACGATGCATCAGCAAGACCTCATCTACAATACTGTGTCCAGTTCTGGTCACCTTGTTAAAAAAATGATATTACTGCTCTAGAAAGAATGCAAAGAAGAAAGATCAGAATTATCCCGAGTTTAAAAGGCATGTCGTATGCAGACAGGCTAAAAGAATTGAATCTATTCATATCTGTCAATCTTATGCTGTTTTGCAAACTTTAAGCGATTGTCCTAGTGACATTTTCTTAAGAGTGGCTTTTTCCTTAGCCTGCAATCATTGAGACCTTCACCATGCAATAATTGACCTATGGTTGAAATGGAAACCCCAGTAAGCACTTGCAGCCAATTCACTTTGAAGATCTTTGGCAGTCAATCTCGGATTGCTATTAACCCTTTGCGGTCCTATGTCGGACCTGGTCCGACATTGCAATTTTCCCTTTCTGGTCCAATGTCGGACCCTGTCCGACATCATCAAAAAAGACGCAAAAAACAGGTCTCTGGTCGTTTTTTCTCCGGAAAAAGCAGAGAAAACCATTCAATGGCCGAGTAAGACTGATAGGAAGCGAGAGAAGCCGAAAAAAAAGGGCGTATCTCATGAATACTGATAGACCCGACACCACATAGATAACACGGACATAAACAAACAAGATAGCTGCTTCCGCATCCAACGCTCAGAGAATATCACAGACATTTGTAGAGCTTTTTGAGATGTTATAGTAATAGAATAACGACTTGGATCACATTATTGAGGAGTTTGGTGATAAAACGAGTGATTAAGAGATGATTTATCGGTATGTACTATTATTACGAGTTATTTGAAAAATATAGCAAACGAGGGGTGGGGCGGTGCTGGAGATGCAGTACTGAGTGTCCTGTTGATATGCAGTGCCTTTTAAACCTGTTTTACAGTGAAAAAAATACTTTTAAACAGCACGTCTAAAATAAACTGCATGTGTGAAAATAAATTGGACCTGACGCGCCTGACATGCGCTGAATAAATGGACCGCTAAGGGTTAACCTTGAAAATGGGATACTCAAATGCTTGGAAATCTCCTTGTATCCTTCTCCAGCTTTATGACAATAAATAATTTTCTGACTAAGGTCTTCAGATAGCTCTTTACTTTTTCCCATATTGACTTATTGGTAATGACAGCAATCATCATATGCCTAACCCTTTTATACTCTCCTGGAATGTTCACCTACAATTCAGCATTTTCTAGACTTTTAGCACCTTGTAGACTAATAGCATAGCATCAAAGTGTATGAATACTTTTGAATTAGCATTTTTGTAGTTTTGCAAAAAAAAAAAAGTGAAATAAATAATTGTAGACATCTATTTCTTGTAACTTTTTTTCCTCATCCACAAAAGCAACATTTTTGCTACAAAAGATTTTTCCTAAAATTCTTTGTTTTCGATAAATTTCTAGAAATTATAAATTTCCATTCGGGTATGTAAACTTTTGACTAAAACTGTGTGTGTGTGTGTCTATATATATATATATATATATATATATATATATATATACACACACACACACACTGAACAAAAATATAAATACAATTTCAAAGATTTTACTGAGTTACAGTTCATATAAGGAAATCAGTCAATTGAAATAAATTCATTAGGCCCTAAGGATTTCACATGACTGGGAATACAGATATGCATCTGTTGGTCACAGATACCTTAAAAAAAAGGTAGGGGCAAGGATCAGAAAACCAGTCAGTATCTGGTGTGACCACCATTTGCCTCATGCAGCGCGACACATCTCCTTCACATAGAGTTGATCAGGCTGTTGATTGTGGCCTGTGGAATGTTGTCCCACTCCTCTTCAATGGCTGTGCGAAGTTGCTGGATATTGGCGGGAACTGGAACACGCTGTCGTACACGTCGATCCAGAGCATCCCAAACATGCTCAATGGGTGACATGTCTGGTGAGTATGCAGGCCATGGAAGAACTGGGACATTTTCAGCTTCCAGGAATTGTGTACAGGTCCTTGCGACATGGGGCCGTGCATTATCATGCTGAAACATGAGGTGATGGCGGCGGATGAAAGGCACGACAATGGGCCTCAGGATCTCATCACGGTATCTGTGTGCATTCAAATTGCCATCGATAAAATGCAATTGTGTTCATTGTCCATAGCTTATGCCTGCCCATACCATAACCCCACCACCACCATGAGGCATCAGCAAACCGCTCGCCCACACGATGCCATACACGCTGTCTGCCATCTGCCTGGTACAGTTGAAACCGGGATTCATCCATGAAGAGCACACTTCTCCAGCGTGCCAGTGGCCATCGAAGGTGAGCATTTGCCCACTGAAGTCGGTTACGACGCCGAACTGCAGTCAGGTCAAGACCCTGGTGAGGACGACGAGCACGCAGATGAGCTTCCCTGAGACGGTTTCTGACAGTTTGTGCAGAAATTCTTTGGTTGTGCAAACCCACAGTTTCATCAGCTGTCCGAGTGGCTGGTCTCGATCCCGCAGGTGAAGAAGCCGGATGTGGATGTCCTGGGCTGGCGTGGTTACACGTGGTCTGCGGTTGTGAGGCCGGTTTGACGTGCTGCCAAATTCTCTAAAATGACGTTGGAGGCGGTTTATGGTAGAGAAATTAACATTCAATTCTCTGGCAACTGCTCTGATGGACATTCCTGCAGTCAGCATGCCAATTGCACACTCCCTCAAAACTTGAGACATCTGTGGCATTGTGTTGTGTGACAAAACTGCACATATTTTAGTGGCCTTTTATTGTCCCCAGCACAAGGTGCACCTGTGTAATGATAATGCTGTTTAATCAGCTTCTTGATATGCCACATCTGTCAGGTGGATGGATTATCTTGGCAAAGGAGAAATGCTCACTAACAGGGATGTAAACAAATTTGTGCACAAAATGAGAGAAATAAGCTTTTTGTGCGTATGGAAAATTTCTGGGATCTTTTATTTCAGCTCATGAAACATGGGACCAACACTTTACATGTTGCGCTTATATTTTTGTTCAGTGTGTATATATATATTATATATATATATATATATATATGTTTGCCTTGGGGCGTGGTTTTCGAAGTGCAAGCTAGGGCTTTTCCTAACCTTTTCCCCCAGTCAATCTCTGCCCATTTCCTATTTAAAGCACCATTTCACCCTCTCTCGCTCTCGAGTGTTTTCAGTTTTTTGCCCATAAGCACAAGTGTACGTACAGCCATGGCTGAACTATCTCTGTCGTCCAACTCTGACAGCAAACTGATTTTGTTTCCTACCTGCCTCGATCAAGATGCAGGCCCTTCTACTGCTCCAGTGGCGAGTCCTCCGGCTCCTCTATCTACAGGACACCAGCCGTGCTGCTCTAAGCGCCCCCGTCTGCGCACTCAATGCCAGCCGCGTCTGTTTTACAAAGATTGGCCGATTTCCAAGCTGCTCAAATCCCTCTTTGACAAAAGCATAACCATCCCACCTGGAAGCAATCTACTTTGCCATGCAACTCACCTTTGACTGCCGCAGCAGCCCGAAGGTATTCGACTCTCTGTCCGAAGCCTTATGCTGGATTCTTCTCAACTCCTACCATGTTCTGTTCCTGCTTCACCTCATGGATGACTTTCTTCTAATATCTCCGCAATCTGATTCTCCAGCTCAAGCAATTAATAAACTGAAATCACTATTTTCTTTAGTTGGTGTTCCTCTATCACATCTAACTCCTTGGAATTCCTAGGAATTACCTTGGATACACTGAAGTCCAAAGCAAAGTTACCTCCCTCCAAACTGGACCAAATTCGTTCTCTCATTAACAACTTCCAGATTTTCACCTCCATTAACCCTTTGACACCTAGGTAGAATGACTATATTTGGGCTTGAATATGACCACTTTGTGGTTAGTGCTTGTAGTTTGGCAACCTTACACCAGAAATTAAAACCCAATATATCTACAGAAAGGCATAAAGTAACTGTTTCCAATGATATACTGTATTTAATTGAGATGTATTATATTTATTTCATATAAGCCACGCCTCCCATTTTTTTTGAAAAATGAATAATAATATTTGTAAAAACTGTCAATTTTGACCTCTTTCCAAGTTAGATAGAAAAATTTCTGGGAGCTGCACAATTTCCCAAGGATTTCAAATCAGAAATTGGATTTGAAATATTTTATACACTCGCATTTTACGAAATGGCAAATGCAGACCAGCTCAAAGACTTTCCAAAAACTGAGAATGGAAACATTATTATCCTGTTTGTGATAAAAGTATATTTATTTATGAATATTGCAGTCACAAAAATAAATAAATACCACACAAGGTGATGAGTATTTTAATTTATTTTATTCAAAAACAAGCAACTTGCAACTAGCATTGGTACAAATAATTGTGCACACTAAATACATAAAAATACAAAAAAACACTTGGTCATGACAAAACTTTGATAACACGATTTTTATTTTCAAAACTAGAATAAATAAATCGGGCTGCAAATGTCAGGTTTTACTGCAAACACGTTATATTTTGTAACATATACAAGATAATGATCAGTAAACTATTTACAGAAAGAATGCCTATGTCGTGTGATGTCAGGAGGGTAGAACGGTGAAAGAGAAAGAGAAAGCATGCAATAATAACAATAATAATAATAATAATAATAATAATAATAATAATAATAATAATAATAATAATAGCTAATGATCCACCCTTTTACACACACACAGAAACTATGAAAACATAGAAAAAGTAAACTAGTAATAATAAATGACATAGCTAATAATAAAAATGACTCGACAGCTGTTTAGGTATCAGATGCAGGGTTTTTTTTTTTTGCCGGCATCCATCTCCTGAGGAGAAAAGCTTGCAAAAACATGATCAAATAAATAAATAAAAATGTCTATAATTAAAAATAATAAGATGCTGGTACAGTAGTAAGTAGTCTTGACTCTCTCTATGTATTTTGTATCTAGACTAAAGTAATCTCCTGCAAGCACGCACACACACACAGACAGATGGAGAAAAAAAAACATTCAACATGATTTTTTAAAAAGTGGAATAAAGTAAAAAGATAAATAAAAAACATGACAGCTAGTTAGTCCAAGTACTCAACTTTCAAACAAGTTGTAGATCAGCACTTTTGAACTGGAGATACAGACGTCATGGCACGATTCATCCATAAACTCACTGTAAAATGGCGGCGCCTGGTGACTCATCTTTTGTAATTATAATATTATACGTGCCAACCATCCTAGCCTTAAACCAATCAGATGGAGACATGGCCGGTAGTCATGGCTGTGACCCACGCAAAAAAAAAAGTTGATGATTGGACAGCCGAGATATGACATGAAAGGCCATGGATACTATATAATCGATTTTCGAGCGCTCCGACAGCAAAGGGATAAAAAAATTAAAAATATGCACTGGTAGACGCGTTTCCTGTGCATCACTTTGTTGACGTGTATTATCAAAATTTGCACGTAGGGATACAGTTTTTTTCCTAGTTCCTAGCCTTATTCAATGACAAGGCTCAGAAACACTGATTTGATTCCCCCATTTTTTCTGCAGTGAGACATCTCAGAAGAGAGAGTGCGTCATCGCCAAAGTAGTAAGAAACTCGATCTGCTGTCTCTCCTTAGTCACTTTAATTTTGCCATTTGCATTATCCCCCAGGGCAGGACTTTCATTTCTCATCTATGGGCTATAAAATGTATTCTCTTCTACAGCTACAACAAGCCTACAGTGCATATCATCAATAAAGGATGCTCATCATCTCCTCTCATCATGCTTCTATTCTGCCACCTTATCCGGATTTCCGTATCTAATAATTTCATAGTTTAAGCCCGTCACCTTCCAGGTATCTATAATAACGCTGCTGATACGCTCTCCCTCGTCTACAGGTGCCCCGATTCCTCCAATTGGTTCCTTCAGCCTCGGCAACACCACTTCAGACCCCGCAGCTTCAGCACTTGCTCTTTGATTAAACGCAACCCTCTCCAATCTCAATCAGCTCGGAGCTACATGGCTGTAGCATTAGCCCCATCAACAAAAGCTGCCTATTCACCAGGATGGTCTTCATCTTTCTGTGCTCAAAACCATATTCAACTTAATCTATTCAATCAAGACTGGATTCAAGCATTCATAGTTCACACCAGGGACTCGCCACCTCGCCCCAGCCACCATTAAGTCCTACATCTCTGGTCAGTGCCTTCCCTGATTATTAGCTATACCAGCAGTTCGTCGGACACTTCGCGGAATCATCAGAAGCTCCCCTCTTCCCTCCCCATCTCGGCTACCCATATCAACTGATCTATTAGTTTCATTAATATCAATTATCTGCAATGTATGTGTATATATATATATATATATATATATATATATATATATATATATATATATATATATATATATATATATATATATATATTGCTCATGGTATACTTGCTTTGATTTTGAGACACTTTAAGCTGGTTGGAAATCCCCATAATTTAAAGAAAGAACATGTAGGCCACTCCTATTCAGCAGCAAGTTTTCTGCCTTTCCATCTACAATCACCCAGAAGAGGAACAACAATTAATCACCCAATTTTTTGAAGACCTAGGAGCAATACACTAAACAAATCCAAGTTTGATACTTATTGACTTAATATGGTAAAAAGACACACAATAAAATATGCGTAGCACCCTCCAATGGTGCTTTACAAGACAAAACAATAAGTCAAGCCCCCCTATAGGAAACAAGACAGACACAGGATTCACCTGAATAGTGAAAAGCTTTCAGCCAGAGTGAGCAGGCAGCTATTCAAGGGGTATTTAGCCCAGCCACTTGGCATTTCTGACAAGAAATGAGTGAAAAGTCAAGACAAATGAAAATAAACGGTGGCTGTTCTCCCCAAGGTTACAGCATTCGGTTACAATGCCAGCAATCTTCTTGTCACATGTGAAGAGTGTGCTTCTATTGTTTGCTGACAATAAGATGGCAGGCTGATTTTTTTCTGCCCAGACTTGAGTCAAGGAATAAACTGTAAGGTTAATGCAGAGAAAGTGTAATACTAGATTCATATGAAAAAGTAGGCAAGGACAGCAATGTGTCAGCCATAGAGAAGGACTGTCTATCAAAGTTTGATTTGTGTTGTGCAACTAGCAAGAAATATTGCAGGGGTGCAGACATCACTGTACACGGTTCCGAATCTAATTGTATTTGTTATCTACAGTCAGGCACTGGGCAAACCAAACTTCCACTGGAGACCAATAAGACCATACTCATTGATGAGACTGTATTGAACTCAGGCCTCTAAAAACTACAGTAGTACTGTTCCACCTCCTGCTTAGTGTGCCAGTTTAAGGAAAAATGATTGATAACATTTCACTTTGTTAAACTTTTGAAGGCTGATCAGAGCACAAAAGATATAGGGGTAGATGTACTAAAGTGTTGCACCTGTCGCAATAGTCGCAAACCAGTTGCAAACAAGTCGAGTCTAGGGTGAAATGTACTAAACGTGCAATTCTGTTAGCGACTTTTTAGGAAATGCTTTGCATCAGCAGTTTTTCTTTGTGGTTCAACCTTAGATCAATATGTAATTATGGGCGTTCCTGCATAAATTCGCAAAAAAAGGGGTGGAGATAGTGCAAATGAAAAAAAAACTTGGACTCCTACATCAATATTTCATCAGAAGCTAAATAAGACATTAAAATGTGGTCAGCTCTCATACAGCACTGGAACGGCCTCTCAATATTCTATGAAGATTTAATTTCAGCACTGCACGATCTGGTTTTATTTACAGATGCTTCATTCACGGGATTCGGAGGTCTTTTAAACAATCAATGGTTTTCTAGTGCATGGCCACTAGAAATGAAAACCAGCACATCTAAAATCCACAGCTCTTCTTGAAAGGTACCCAATAGTCGCAGCAGCACATCTATGGGGTCATCTTTGGCCAAAAAAATCAATACTTTTCTTTTGCGATAACATATCTGCAGTTCATATTATCAATAAAGGCCGTTCCAATTCACCTCTTATTGTGCAATTGCTGCGGCGGTTAATATGGATTTCAGTATCAAATACTTTTCTAATCCAAGCGCACCATCTACCAGGCATTTATAATAATGCAGCCGATGCTCTTTTTCGTTTACAGATTTCCAGATTTCACAGTCTGGTCCCTCTGCCAAATCCAGCAGTGACACCCCAGTGAACCCAACTATCAGCGGACTACTCAATACAGCACAAGTATACATGGCTGCAGCACTGGCTCCTTCTACCAGATCCTCTTATTTCATTGGCTGGACCACCTATTTGACTTTCTGCTGTCAAAGCAGAATTAATCCGACCCCATTCAACCAGGACTGGATTATGGCTTTTATAGTGCATACAAAGGCCTCTTTATATCTTGCACCAGTTACAATACCAATGTCACTTGATGTCCATTACCTCCCCAACTCTCCTATCAATACCAGCTGTCCATCTCCTCCTGTGCGGAATCTCTAAGAGCTCTCTGACTGCTTCTCCTTGTCTGCCTATCTTTATAGATATTCTGGGCAATTTGATTTCAATTCTCTATAAAGGCTGCTGCTTACATTTGATGACCTAACAATGGAAACTATATGTCTAACTGCATTTTTTGTTTTTTTAAGATGCTCAGAATATGCAGTTCCTTCTATTGCCTGCTTTCCTAGGCTGGGTATTCGCTGCAGTGATCTCACTCTCATCTTGGATTCCCACTTTATCCTCTTCCTGCACATTCCCAAGCTTCGGCAAGGTCAATTTATTCAGCTATCAAAAATGGACTCTCCTCTATGCCCATATGCTTCCATGCAGAAATATATCGCAGAACGCAAACCTATTTTGAATTCTGACCCCCTGTTCATTGATTCAAGCTGGACTGTTATATCCAGACATTGGTTCACATCTCATTTGTCTATGTTGGTTACCAAAGCAGGACTTCCCCCTCAATTCTATACTCCTCATTCATTCAGAATTGGGTCAACCACATCAGCAGCAAGAGCAAAATTTAACCAGCATCTAATTAAAAATATGGGACGCTGGATCTCATCAGCAGTTGAGTCATACGTACGTTCTACCCCATCTGAGATATCGTCTGCACAGCAGTCTATTGTTAGTATGTCCAGAGTCGGGACGACCCTTCCACCGGGGCCACCAAAGATTTCCCCCTAAAAAGAACTGAGCAGAGGGTCTTCACATAGTCAGTTACTAACCTTCTTTGTTGTGTTAAAATGTTTTCTCTTTCTTTCTTTTTCTTTTTTTGTATATGTATTGGCTGTTCTTTTGTTTGTCTGCACATCTAGGATTCTTTAGCGGGGATTGGGGAGCTGGGGGTACATTCTTTGGGGGGTTAGTGATCTCACTTTCTTCAACCCTTGTTTTTTTTTCCCTTTTATACATCATGTAGTCCCTGCAGTGGTCTCCAAAGTTTACACACCCTCATTTATGGAAGTGTAACACCCTAAATTAATGTTGAACACATGTATATAGTACATTCCTATAAACACCCCTATTTGTTTTATGGTAAATATATGTAGAAGGTACATTCCTAAAATCCTCCTATTCTTCTGTTTTCTAATATAAAAAAAAAGTTCCAAAACAAAAAATTGTCAGTTCAGCTTGTTACAGTTACGTACGGCTTTGTTTGTGTTGTGCTCTTGTAGCCCTGAATAAATATATTTCCAAAGAAACAAGAAATCACTATTTAATGTGTGCAACAGAAGCATACATTGGGATACCTTTGACAAACAACTGTGGATATTGGCCAATTGCAATATACTCTGAGACCTTGAGGATGGAAGACTCACTCAAATAAATATATGAATGCACAATTTAATAATAATAATAATAATAATAATAATAATAATAATAATAATAATAATAAAAGCTTCTGCTCAGAACTCAGATACAGGGGAATGGGGAAGAGCTGCAAGTCTCACGCTGTGACTGGAAGAATTGGATCAAGCTTGCACCTTTGACAATTCAAAAATATTAGCGGATGTAAATATCACTGTGATGTATTTTTAAGGGTCTTTCAATAGACACTTTTATTAGAAATGGTGTACAGACCCTGATTAGCAGTAATACTAAAAATAATAATAATAATAATAATAATAATAATAATAATAATAATAATAATAATAATAATAATAATAATAAACTATGTGCCAAGAAAGTACATAAAAGGGAATTATCTGACTACAACATTTTAATTTCAAACAACAAAAGCAAACTCGCTCTGGATAAAAGCGTCATGCTAGAAAGAAAACAGTGGGTTCAGTATGGAAATGACAGGGTAGAGAAGCAAGGACAACAATATAAAGTTAAACTCTTTATTTAAAAAAAAAAGAAAAATCTGTACAAAATCTACATTTAAAAAAAAAATCCAAACACGTCATGTCCTTGTATCGGTCCCCAATCCCGGATGCCCTGTGGAGGAGCAATCATATACAAATGTATATATATATATATTGTAAGACAGCAGGGAGGGGGTTAAAGCCTCCCTGAAGAAAAAAACATGTGCGGAATGCACATTTGTTTAATTTAATTGTATTCGGTTTATTGTTTAATTGTTTTACTTTATTGTTTAATTGATTTGTTAATTGTTTTATTATTAATTATCCCCTGCACCTGGTAGCTATTGTTAAATTAAAACCAGGTGCAGGGTATTTAAGAGAGGCAGCTAGTCTGCTCAAGGCTGCTGAGTAGAAGGAGGCAGAAGAGGTGCTCTGTCTCCGAGTAGCCAGAGAGAAAAAGTAAGTGCGGTGTCAAACCTGTGTGTTGAAGTTTGTGGTTTTGAAAGGATGGGAAAACAGCTTAGCTGTCCCTTGTTAGGAAGGGTGTTCCTGAGAGTTGAGTTAGTGCTCCAAGAGGAGTTAGGTGTTTATTTTGTGTGTTTTGTTTTGTTTGTGTTCATTAAAAAAATAGCGCAACCACGCTTGAAACTCCATTTCTGTTGTTGTGGGTCGTAATTTAAAGGGGCACGAACCCGTGAGTGGTGCAATCTTATTACATATGGTGTCAGAAAGTGTGGGCGCCCCTACGACCCAGAAAATGGATTTTAAAGAATTGATTGCAATGATCAATTGTAACACCGCTGCTCAGAAAGAGCAGACAAAGAAGTGGAGACAGGAGTTGGGGCTACCGGAGCTGACGGAGCTGGACCTGCTGCTCCAAAGGTGGGAGCAGGCAGGGGGTGCCCCACTGACTCAAGCCCCAGAGCCCAGAGGGGAGGAGCTGCCGCCGCTTCCAGAGCCCTGAGGGGAGGAGCTGCCGCCGCTTCCAGAGCCCAGAGGGGAGGAGCTGCCGCCGCTTCCAGAGCCCAGAGGGGAGGAGCCACTGTTGCCAGAGTCACCGGTGGAAGCTAAGGGGGAGGATGTGCCGCCACCCCTGCAAGCCAGTCCAGCATTGCCGAGGGAGGTCCCTTGTCCCGGCAGCGTGGACACCAGGCCGGAATGCCCAGACCTCCCTCCGCTTGACCTGGCTACCAGGTCGCAGTACAGCCAGGCACAGTCGCCTGCCTGGTCCCTTGCTTCACTCCCCCTGGAATCCCAGACGTCGCTGCGCAGGAGGAAGACGTCACTGCGCAAAAGGCAGACGTCGCTGGCGCTCCCCCTGCTGATTACTCCATTCCGCCTACCTACTGCTCCGCTCCCCCTGAGATTCAAGACGTCGCTGCGCCGGTCCACAGCCACGCACCTCTGCTTGCCGGTCCTGGCTTCCGGTCATCGGCCTGCGCTGTGGTCGCCCTGGACAAGCCGTCTGGGTCCCTCCTCGTCGGTCCTAGGTCCCTCCCTGGAAACGCTGGAGGGACCAACCCACCCTCAAGCCCGCCCGTGGAAGAGGGCGACAATTGACATTGCTGGACTTGAGGGTGGGTGGTCTTTTAAGGGTGGAGGGAGGTGGCCGTCGAGTGGCCGGTGTCTTGAAAAGACAAGGGGGGGGATATGTAAGACAGCAGGGAGGGGGTTAAAGCCTCCCTGAAGAAAAAAACATGTGCGGAATGCACATTTGTTTAATTTAATTGTATTCGGTTTATTGTTTAATTGTTTTACTTTATTGTTTGATTTGTTAATTGTTTTATTATTAATTATCCCCTGTACCTGGTAGCTATTGTTAAATTAAAACCAGGTGCAGGGTATTTAAGAGAGGCAGCTAGTCTGCTCAAGGCTGCTGAGTAGAAGGAGGCAGAAGAGGTGCTCTGTCTCCGAGTAGCCAGAGAGAAAAAGTAAGTGCGGTGTCAAACCTGTGTGTCGAAGTTTGTGGTTTTGAAAGGATGGGAAAACAACTTAGCTGTCCCGTGTTAGGAAGGGTGTTCCTGAGAGTTGAGTTAGTGCTCCAAGAGGAGTTAGGTGTTTATTTTGTGTGTTTTGTTTTGTTTGTGTTCATTAAAAAAATAGCGCAACCGCGCTTGAAACTCCATTTCTGTTGTTGTGGGTCGTAATTTAAAGGGGCACAAACCCGTGAGTGGTGCTATCTTATTACAATATATATATATATACACACACATACACAGTGCCTATAGTAAGTATTCACCCCCCTTGGACGTTTTCACAGTTTGTTGTGTTACAACCTGAAATCTTGATGCATTTAAATGGGATTTTTTTTCCCTTTGATTTACACAACCTACTCAACACTTTCAATGTGTGAAAAATGGGGGGGTGGAAAAACAAATCAATTAAAAATAAAAATTAAAAAGTCTTCATTAGATACAGTGCCTATGGAAAGTCTACACCCCCTTTCAAAATTGTTACCTTTTGTTGCCTTGTCGTCTGGAATGAAAATGCATTTTTTTTCATTTATCTACACATCCTACCCCACAACTTCCAAGTGAAAAAAATATTTTAGAAATTTGTAGAAAATTAATTAAAAATAAAAACTGAAATCGCTTGGTTGGATAAGTGTCCACCCCCCTTGTAATAGAAATCCTAAATTAGTTCAGGTGTAACCAATCGCCTTCAAAATCACACACCAAGTTAAGTGGCCTCCATCTGTGTTAAATTGTAGTGATTCACATGACTTCAGGATAAATTCAGCAGTTCCTGTAAGTTCCCTCTGCTGGGTAGTGCATTTCAAAGCAAAGACTCAACCATGAGCACCAAGGCACTTTAAAAAAAACTCCGGGACAAAGTTGTTGAAAGGCACAGATCAGGGGATGGGTATAAAAAAAAAATCAAAGGCCTTGAATATCCCTTGGAGCACGGTCAAGACGATTATTAAGAAGTGGAAGGTGTATGGCACCACCAAGACCCTACCTAGATCAGACTGTCCTTCCAAACTGGATGACCGAGCAAGAAGGAGACTGATCAGAGAGGCTACCAAGAGGCCAATGGAAACTTTGCAAGAGCTAAAAGCTTTTATGGCCAAGTATTGACTCTGGGGGGTGAATACTTATTTTCTACCAAGTATTGACTCGGGGGGTGAATACTTATCTAACCAAGACATTTCAGTTTTTTTTATTTTTCATTAACTGTTGTTTCACAATAAAAATTCTCTTGCCTCTTCAAAGTGTTGAGTAGGTTGTGTAAATCAAAGGAAACAATATCCAATTTAAATGCATCAATATTTCAGGTTGTAACACAACAAACTGTGAAAACACGTGCTGAAAATCAGTCAGCAAAAAGTGAAATTGGGGATGTCGGTGCGGTTTTGGACTCGCTGTTATGTCGTGTAACCAAGAACGAATACTCAGACACCAAAAAGAGACCAGTGTATTACCGAATAAACCATAGAAGAATCATTAGGGTATCAAATATTTAACAATTTGAGTTGATACTAGCATTTGGTATCCAATTGTTTATGGGTTTAACTGTAGGTATTTGGTTTGTACTCTAACAGGCAGTGTTGTGTGATTTTATTTAGCAGACACCTTTATCCAAGGCAACTTACAGAGACTAGGGTGTGTGAACTATGCATCAGCTGCAAAGTCACTTACAACTACGTCTCACCCGAAAGATGGAGCACAAGGAGGTTAAGTGACTTGCACAGGGTCACACAATGAGTCAGTGGCTGAGGTGGGATTTGAACCGGGGACCTCCTGGTTACAAGCCCATTTCTTCAACCACTGAACCACACAGATGCAAGTTAAAAGCTCTATAACCACGACTACAGGAGGGCCTGGCTCTTTTGCTTGTATAGTGGTTAAGATGCTTGATACTGAAATCAATACAATATAGCCGACAATTTAGTCTGGGCTTTGTAATAAAATCAAAGTTATTATTATAATCAGTTGAATGCTTGAAACACTGATGAAAGTCATTCTACACATCATATATTATTATTATTTACAATACATTTCTCAGGCAGAACGACTGTGCCACCCTGAGTGTGACGGTGCAAAAAAAAAAAAAATTTGCGTATTCTAAGCTCTCTGCACAGATCAGTGACCATCGGGACTGATGCTAAACGAAAGCCAGAGACTGTTGCATTTTACAACGCAACGAAGTATGGTGTGGATATACTGGATCAAATGGCACGACTGTATTCTGTCAAAGTTGGTATTTGCAGGTGGTCTGTGGCTGTTTTTTATAATATTTTGGACCTGGCAGCCATCAACGCTTTCGGAGGGACATCATTTTGCAGCTAGCCCTGGAGCTACTGCAGAAACATTTTGATAAGAGACACGAAAGCCGGCTGGCAAATGCCCCTTAACCTTCAGCTAGCGCTGTGCCCACTGGCACACAGTATAAAAGACAATGCCAGGTCGCTAAATGCAATAAAAACAGAGCTTTTGATGTCTGTGCCTGTTGTGAAAAGGCAGTCTGTGGCAAATGCACTGGTACAGATGAAAAGAGTGTTTTCTGCGTAGATTGTACTTAGAAAGCTATCATAGAACTCTGAACAGACAGACAGAGCCTTTGAACTCTGTTTCACTCAAAGCGCTTTCACGTTGCATAAGTTATGTTATATTTTTGTTTTATGCTATTTTTATAACTAGTTATTTATGTTTTATAATTGTATATGTGCATACAGCTTTCTACACCTGTTTACACAGAAGTTTATTGCGTAAAGTTTATTTTATTACAGTTTTTCATGTTATTATTATTATTTGTTTATTTAGCAGACGCCTTTATCCAAGGCGACTTACAGAGACTAGGGTGTGTGAACTATGCATCAGCTGCAGAGTCACTTACAACTATATCTCACCCAAAAGACGGAGCACAAGGAGGTTAAGTGACTTGCTCAGGGTCACACAATAAGTCAGTAGCTGAGGGGGGATTTGAACCAGGGACCTCCTGGTTACAAGCCCTTTTCTTTAACCACTGGACCACACAGCCTCCATGTTTATGTATATGTGCTCTTTTTGAAAAAAAATAAGAAAAAAGTTTTAATTTTCAATGTAAATACAGTGTTTCTGCTCTAAAAATGTTATGTATGATGTTCATAAATAAAAATATTAAGTTGTATCCGATTGTTTGTTTTTCATATCGAAGCCATTTTAAAATGGAGTCGCACATTTTGCTGGTGCGGCGGTTGTATGTAGTCCGAAATCTCGGTGGTTCTAGTGTTAATTTAAAAAGTTGCTTTATATGCAAAGAACGAACCCAGCTTGCTTTACAAGCTTTTGACTACAAAGGTTCCCACAGAGGGTGTTGTTCATTAGGATGTCAAAATTAAAGTTAATGGGCAGTGACCAAGAGCATCACAGCTCTGCATTTCTGCATTCATCAAACTATGAGGTTACGGGCGATTAGGGAACAGTGAAGTTGGTACACAAGGATGAGCAAGTCAAGATCAGGAATCTTAATGAAAATTGGACGGTCATAGTTGAGGTGACATACACTGGGGCAGCAGTGTGGAGTAGTGGTTAGGGCTCTGGACTCTTGACCGGAGGGTTGTGGGTTCAATCCCCAGTGGGGGACACTGCTGTTGTACCCTTGAGCAAGGTACTTTACCTAGATTGCTCCAGTAATAACCCAACTGTATAAATGGGTAATTGTATGTAAAAATAATGTGTTATCTGTAAAATGTGAAATAATGTATAATGTGATATGTTGTAACAATTGTAAGTCGCCCTGGATAAGGGCGTCTGCTAAGAAATTAATAATAATAATAATAATAATAATAATACCGAGCTCAAGAATCAGCTGAATTGTAAGGTGCAGGCAGTCTTTCTGCCAGCGTGCATCACAGCAGTTACCGGTATATTAAGGCCTGCAAACATAATTAGTGGTAGATTCCAGGGGAATGGAGATAGTCTAAGGGCCACACGTCCCAAGGGAAGTCAGAGCTGTGGCAGTCAGAGAGAGGACAGGTAGAGTGGGGACCTTTTCCAAATCTCTCCCAGTGGCTACCAGAGGCCTCATTCCAACTCTTAACATAAGCTGAATTTAAGTAACATTATAAAGGTGGTGTTGTTTTAATTAGGTGATTTACTGTTTGTGATTAGTACCAGGTAGGGTTGTCACGATACCAGAATTTTGAACTTTGATACGATATCAGTTCAGTTTCACGATACTCGATACCTCTTCAATACCACGGGAAAAAAAAAAAATCTTAACACGCAAAATAAGAGAACATTCCTTTAATAAAGGTAAACAATCTTGACTCAAGGTCAAATGGTGCAGGTGCAGTAAACGTAATTTGCATATTATCACTTAAGAATTTTTTTTTTGTGTAGGACTATGATTGACTGGCCCTTTAATAGTTCTGCTTGTTTTTGGTACTGAAATAAAGAGGATGAAGTAAAACTATAAAGTGGATGAATTTGAGATTTTTATTAAGTGATTCAGGTGAGTGCTCTGTACATTATTGACAGAGAAAAGTTCTCAAAAAAGTTTTTACTGTTATTATATTTGTGCTTATAACTGTGACTACAGGGGTTTAAGGTGAGTACCATATGTGGAATAAATCAGCACAAACTGGGGATTCAGAAAATAAAAAATCCATTGTTTGATTTTCCGTTTGCATATGGGCTTGGATGGATCTTTTGTTTTGCCCTGCTCATTCGCTTCATAAACGAAATATTTCCACACAGCACTCCTGCTGTTCTCTTTTTCTAAGAGCACAGGCGGCTGGGCTCGTGTGCCTTCCATCTTAACCTTTTACTCCTAAATCCAGGCTGTCTCGTTGGAGTCTATGGTGTCCCTGCGCGGACATAAAGGGAAGCTTTTTTTTTTTTTTTAGTACGACTCCGTCTTTTACACGAAGGACAAAAACACGCAATTTTCATTATACAAGTACAGAGTCCTCCGATACTTTCTGTTTTTCGGTATTACCGAATGCATAATTAATGAAGCTCAGAACCGTTTTTGAAATTTGGTATCGTGGTAGTATCAAAGTATCGGTATTTTTGACAACCCTAGTACCAAGTGAGTGTGGTTAAATTGAAGAGAGGTTGATTTGCAATTTGATTGGTTTCCACACAGCATTCTGTAGTTCTGTGATCCCATTGAAGTGCATTGAAACTATTGTATTGCTTTATAAAGTATTGTCTTTAGCCTATTTGAGCGCCAGCAACCGAACAGCCTCTCTACCAAAGAGCCAGGAGTCTAGCTGTGGGAGTCCAGTGAGGAGAGACCTGCGAGGAGAGGCTGTTGGAGAAAATCTGAACCTAACAGCGCTCTGGAAGATGGCAACTACTAGACAGGTCTGTACCCTCCCCCCACTGCTCCTGCTCCCACTACTACTGTACCTATCTGTCTCAGCTGTCCTGCTATGACTGTATCTCACATCCCTGTTATTCTGTCCTCTCACTCCCGTCCTCTGTCCTCTCTCCGCTGCTGCTCCCCTAACCTCATCCCCCCGCCCCCCCACACTCTCTCTGGTGCCCTCTGGAACTGTCACTCTTCTGCTATTTCATCTCTGCCTTTGCCTCCCACCTCTCTCTAGATTTCCTTGCTCTCACTGAAACCTCTCCTCCCCTCCCCCCCCACCCCACCCCCTCCCGCTCCAACCCCAACACCCTCCCTTACTAACTCACCCTCCTTCTCCTCCTTCTCTCCCCTCTCAGACTCTGACCTCTCCTCCCTCCTCCAGGGCCACAAACCCACCACGTGCGCCCTGGACCCCCTCCCCACTCACCTCTTTCAAGCTGCTGCTCCTGCTCTACTCCCCTTCATCTCCTCCCTTCTCAACACCTCTCTCCTCTCTGGCCTCTTTCCCTCTGCCTTCAAACAAGCCCCTATCACTCCCCTCCTTAAAAAACCTACCCTTTATCCCACCTCCCTCCAGAATTACCGTCCTGTATCCCTCTTACCCTTCCTCTCTAAAACCCTCGAGCGGGCAGTACACCACCAGCTCTCTGCTTTCCTGTCTAACCACTCTCTGCTCGACCCTCTCCAACCTGGCTTCCGCTCTGTTCACTCCACTGAAACTGCTCTCCTGTCTGTCACTAACTCGCTAAACTCTGCCTGTGCTGCCTCTCTCTCCTCTGTCCTAATTCTCCTTGATCTCTCTGCAGCCTTTGACACTGTCGATCACTCTATTCTCCTATCCTCTCTCGCTGACCTTGGAATCTCTGGCAACGCTGTGGCCTGGTTCTCCTCTCACCTCTCCGTCCGCACCTACCAGGTAATGTGGCGCGGCTCTACCTCCACACCTCACCCTCTCTCAACAGGAGTCCCCCAAGTATCAGTCTTGGGTCCTCTCCTGTTCTCTCCCTACACCCGCTCCATGGGCCCCCTAATCGCATCCTATGGTTTCTCTTACCATTTCTATGCTGATGATGCTCAGATTTTCCTCTCCTTCCCCCCTCTCACCCCACCATCCCCCCCATACCTCTACCTGTCTGTCTACTATCTCCTCTTGGATGCACTTGCATCACCTCAAACTCAACCTCTCTAAATCTGACCTCCTTTTCATCCCCTCCTCATCTTCCCCCTCCTCTGATCTCTCTATCTCCATCCATCTGGAATCTACCATGCTCTCTCCCTCCTCCTCAGCCAAGAATCTCGGAGTAACCCTGGACCCCTGCCTCTCCTACTCCCAGCACATCTCCACTCTAGCACACATCTGCCGTTTCTTCTTGAGCAACATACGAAGAATCCAACCCTTTCTCACGAACTACGCCACCCAGCTCCTGGTCCAGGCCCTGGTACTCTCCCGCCCAGACTACTGCAATTCTCTCCTGGCCGGCCTCCCTGCGTCTGCCACCCATCTGTTCCAGCTCATCCAGAACTCCACTGCTCATCTGGTGTTCTCTCTGCTTCGCTTCTCCCACGCTACTCCAATGCTCTGCTCATTCCACTGGCTCCTGATCACCGCTCGCATCCAGTTCAAGACTCTTTTACTCGCCTACCGATGCCTTGACCAGACTGCTCCCAGCTACCTCCAGACCCTCATCTCTCCCTACACCCTCATGCGACCTCTACGCTCCTCTGCCTCCAGCATCCGCTCCTTCTCCACCCTCACCCCACAGTGGTGGAACAACCTTCCTATGGATGTCAGGACTACCCACCTTCCAGCACCTCCTCAAGGCACACCTCTTCAGACAACATCTGTAAAACTCAACTCTTCCCTTCTGGACTACATAGCACTCTGCCTTTAATGCGCTTTAACTTCCACTTATCTGCTTCCTATTTTATTGTATTTAATCCTACACTTAACCCAATTTGTAGTATTTTGTATTTCACCTGCACTCGTATCTAACTCTGATGTAACTATCAACACTGTTATCTGCTCTTGAACTGCCCCGATATCAAATCGTACTGTATTTTGTATTTGCTCTTATTAGGATTGAAGTCATTATATTTTGTATCTTATATCTTGTAATTGTACTGTATTGTAATTCTTCATGTATTTTTTGTATACAACTGTAAGTCGCCTCCTGGGTGCTCGATACTGTGCACAATGGTTACGTGCTACAGTTCCGTTTGTAGCTTCCTCCCTTTCGAGGGGTCACAGATACATCCATGACAGACCCTCTTCAAGTCTTGGTACTCCAAAAAGAAGTGGCTGCCTTGCTGTGCAAGCGAGCCATTTGTCTTTTTGACCCCACCTCAGGAGAGGGGTTCTACTCAAGAACATCCAAAGCGCGACAGACACCATCGGCTGACAGTGTCTCGCTCGTGTTCGGCAGCCCTGCGCGGGTGGAGGACGACCTCTCACTTGAGCAAAGGTGTGCGGATGGGAGTAGTGTTGAACCATCAAGTAGTGATGACAGACGCCTCCAACTTGGGTTGGAGGGCAGTCTGGGAAGGCAGAGGCGTCTGCCGCACATGGTAAGGCCATTGCTGTGTACTGCCTGGGATTATTCTTTGCGGTCGCCAGACCGGGATTAAAAAAATTAATGTTTTCTGTTTGGATCGTGAACTTTGTTGTCTGTCTTCTGTTTCGCAATCACATCACCTCTACACCTGCACACTGCAAACCACTTTGCCAGAGGGTATGAAGTATTTCAATTATCTTACAAGGCACTCTTCATTTTGTTTACATAGACTTTGTGTATTCGTTTCTGTTCTTAATCATCACATCCTAGTCAAAAGTTCAAGCACTCATGTGTCTCTTGAAAAATGTCTAATCTCCAAGTACACCAGGCACACCAGAGAGTAACCATTAACTTGTCCCCATGCAACACTCTGCCCCTTGTGGATAGAAGCACAGAATGTTGCAGGGGGACTAGTTAATGGTTACACTCTGGTGAACAAGCTATACTGTATTTGTATTGCTTGAAGATTGAAAGCTGTAGTGAGGTCACAGTGATGCTTTAAAATTCTGAATTTGAAAAATCCCCAAGATCTGATGACTGAAAAAGAATATAAAATGCAAAGAGATTCTGAACAATAATAATATTTAGTTACAATAACTGTGATATTAAATACCAGTACCAATTCACTCTTAAATAACCTCCTTTGACAACACTGTTGTATACCAATGCCCCATATGGAATAAGTATTTAAACTGCTACAAAGCAATACTTTGTGCATAATTTACAAAGCAGTGCAAGCAGTTCAAAGCCTGTTTCAGAAATTAAAAGGGGAGGGATTGATATTTAACACACAAAATACAATTTCTTGCTGAGCTTTTCAGTGGCTACATAAAGATGTATTGATCTCTTCCCTAGACATTGATACATTTAGATGTTTCATTACTTAAGCAGAGAACTCCATTGACCTTTCCTGCTTGTATACACAGGAATAAATAACAGCGTGGAGTCAGATGCAGGGCGAGATTGACACTGATGAGCAAAGCACCAGTCATCAAGCAAGTGTTCAGTCGCTCTCTCATCTCAACAGCTACTATGGGCAACATGTTGTTATTGAAGATCCTTGCACTCTAGGGTCAGCTGGCACAGGCTTGACTACAAAAACTGGAAAATCGATGGGCTTGCCTTGAAAGTACAGTGATAGAACCTTTATCAAGGGCTGTGTACCAGTCACACAGCTCAACTGCACAGCTTCCTTTATGTTCGCAGTATATTTTGTCAAGGGGTGAATTGCAGTAAAACGCCTGCACCAATGTGTTTCACATGAAACAGGGCAGCGTTTGGCTTTCATTTCTTGTTTTATCAAGGGGTTAGGTTGAGCCCGGAGTAACAAAGCTCTGTTATGTACAGTCCCCTATCAAAAGAGCAGGTCTGGTACACTGCTCTTTGAACTTCCTAATACTACCAATGTGCCTAAATATTGCTTGTAGTAGTGTGTGTGTGTGGGGGGGGGGGGGGGGGGGGGGGGGGGTCACCAACTGGTAAGGTTAAACTCACTTGTGTTCTCTGTCCGACAATGAACAAAAGAGGGGCAATATCACCAGCAACTGTATGATGTGGACTCCATCAATCATTGCCAGCCTGGGCTGAAATGATTGAATGAGCTGCCTGACCTGGCTTGTATCCTGATGCCACACCACCCCCAGAGCAGCACTGTATTGAACAACAGGAAGCATCTATTTGTTGATATCAGCAAGGAAATATTTTATTTTTACTAGACTTTCCTAGTTGACATTATCCACAAGCTGATACCCTTTTGTGGCAAGTTTAAAAGACCAGAGGTAAACTTTGTGTTGTACTAACACTGTAAGCATCAGTAGAAATGGACTGTGTAAAATGAGAACTATATGGGCTTGTTCTTTGTATTATACTTTAAGCTATATTGGTATATCAACATAAGCAGGGCTGGGGGCAATTTCCCTCTTCAGGTCAAATGACCAAGGATGTGCAACCCTATCTCAAAGCATTTCCGGAGAACAGAGATTCCTTTAACCTAGTGTAATGCCAGATTCCAGGTTTACTGCGTTTCTTTCTTTGAGACCTCTATAACAAATGGAAGTGCTCAACAGGTAAGATTAATGCCATTTCTTTTGTTAGCTACAATTGCTTTTAAGGCTGGCTTATCCTTATTCCATGTTCAATCATGCAGAGTGTGTTTGTGCTAATGCCATTGCAGTATTTACAGTATATCCAAAACTATCATTATTGGAGAACAACTGGCACTCTGAAGGCTCTGCCAGAATTTCCAAACAAGGGGGAACAAGAGGGAGCTTCACAACACCAAGTTCAAACAAACTTTAGAACTGAAAGAACTGACTGAATAAATTAACAGAACATTGTGTAATTCATGTGTTTCATACCGGACCAATTACACAAGGGACAAAATACAACCCTGTTACTTTTTTTTTTACACTTGACAGCATAATATAATAGTTTAGTTTAGTTTTTTTACACACATTACAGGAATTCTGGCACATTTTAATTATTATTATTTGTTTATTTAGCAGACGCCTTTATCCAAGGCAACTTACAGAGAGACTAGGGTGTGTGAACTATGCATCAGCTGCAGAGTCACTTACAATTATGTCTCACCCGAAAGACGGAGCACAAGGAGGTTAAGTGACTTGCTCAGGGTCACACAATGAGTCAGTGGCTGAGGTGGGATTTGAACTGGGGACCTCCTGGTTACAAGCCCTGATAATATTTACATTGCTATAGAACATTACGACCAACCTGAGTAGCCAGATAATTTTCTGGGACCCATGTCCGGTGAGATAGTGTGAAAAAGCATACAGTACCTACCAAAAAAGTGCAGTAATATAAAGTAAAAATAAAGGTTTAAAAATCATTTATTTACACAAAATGATAGATAGAAAATAATTATTATAATAGTAACTGTAGTAACTTGCTGTATTTTATAAAGTAAAACAGAAAAACTACAAACACAAATACAAAACGTCTGTCTCTAAAACACACTTCGTCTGCATGCTGCATACACTCATAAGGGTGTCTGTCAAGCAAATACAATAAAAGAAAGGAAAAAAAAACAGGCTATGCTCCTGCTGTCTTCAAACCAAAACTAAAAGCTTATTATTGCTGAGAATACCTCGTTTCCAGCTAAATATGGCGGCTCATTTTCACTGCATTTTTTCAGGTACAGCTAACCAAAGACATTCTATTTCTTTCTATTCTATTAAATAGAATATCTTTGAGCTAACCTTGGAAGTATTTGCGCTACGTCAAAGTTCAAACGGCATTCAAGCATTGAAACTTGAGTCGCTATTGAAACCATCTATAAAAATGTATCAATGTTCTGTAAATGTGTTGGCTGCAAAAAAATGTAACAAGCAGACAAAAACAGATTTTTTAAAACAACCTTGAGTGACAAACTCAGCGACATTTTCAAGTTTTGTAAGCCTTTCAAAATTACTAATGTGAGTGATGTGACCTCACAAGGTTTGTTGGTCGTCTTCTCTTTCAGGGAACCGGGGTTACATCCGTAACCCCGGTTCCCTGAATCGTTCCCTTTCAATTCAAAGATGATCGGACAGCATCTGAGGGACATCCGGTACCGCCATCTAGTGTTGGAGGTGTGAGCGTGCAACCTCAAGGACTCTAGTGTCTACTAAAGGCATAGAGGGATCTACGACATTAAGTCGGTAGAACCTGGTAAATGTACGCAATACATATATCAGTCAACGAGGCACCGCTGAAGAGGGCCCACGACGTAGCCACAACTCTGGTAGAGTGCGCGGCCACCCTCCCAGGAGAGGGTAGTTTGGCATTAGTATACGCAGTCAAAACTGTGTCCACAATCCAGTGGGACAGTAGCTGCTTCGCCATGGCAAATGAAGAGCTGGTTAGACTGATGCAGCGCTCTCGTTCTATTCACATAGCATCTCAATGCCCGAACTGGGCACAGGGTATTTAATCTCCTATCCAACTCCTCCGCAAAGGGAGGGGGACGGAAAGCCTCTAGTTCCACTGACTGATTCAAGTGAAAAGCTGTAATCACCTTAGGGAGGAAAGCAGGGTTCGATATCCTGTTTCCATCGTCCCAAACTGTGCACAGACAGTGCCTGTAACTCACTGACCCGCTCTATGGTATCTATGGACTCAAATGGGACCTGTGTGAGAGCCTCCAGTACCATGTTTAGACGCCATTCCGGGAGGACGTCCTTTATAGGAGGTCGTAACCGCCGAGCACCCTTTAGAAAATGGGTTGCCAGAATATGAGCGCATGATACTGAGTCGATGGGAGCATGGAAAGTAGATATGGCTGCTACGTACAATTTCAATGTAGAGAGGGATTTACCCGCCTCTAGTAGATCTTGCAGAAACTGTAAAATAACTGTTATAGGGCAATACATGGGATCATGGCCTTTGGCCATGCACCAGTTTTGAAAATATTTCCCTAGCGTTCTGCAGTGTACTCACTACTGCATCTGAGAGCCTTAGGGCGGACAGATGGTCCCGTTCAGGGGCCAGACCCACAGTTGGAGTCAGCCCGGTTCTGGGTGCCAGAGGGTGCCTTTCGCCTGATTGAGGAGATCCATGCATAGCGGGATCTCCCAGGGCTGGCCTTGCAACAGCTGACAGAAGTTCGAAAACCAGGTTTTCCTGGGCCATCTGGGGGCCACCAGGAGGACTGTTGCTCTCTCTCTCTCCTGACCTTCTTGAGGAAGGCAGGGAGCAGCGGTATAGGCAGGAAAGCTTATAAAAGCACTATGGGCCATTCGTGCGCTAGGGCGTCGACGCCTAGTGGATCTCCGCAGCCTAGTGGATCCTCCGCCTTCGCTCAAGTGAGGTGCTTGCCTCCACCAGCGTAGCGCTTTCCAGCACAGATGAGACACTGTCAGCCGACGGTGTCTGTCATGCTTGGGGAGTAGTCGAAAGGCATTAAGCCACGCTTGAAGTGGGCGCATGTGAAGTAACCCCAGTTGAATTGCTGAGGACGCTGCGGTCATCAGACCCAGTAGTTTCTGACTAGTTGCACTGTGGACCCTGGTTGAAACAGGGCCAGGCAGTTGCAAATAGCAGCTACCCTGTTGTCTGACAGGTAGGCTCACATTGCAAGGGAATCCAGCCAGAGACCTAAATAGACCGCACTCTGCACCGGTGTTAATTGGCTTTTTGCATCGTTGAGGGTGAGACCCAGCTTCGACAGATGCTCCATCACAATCGCTGTGTGGGCCACTGCTCCTTCCTGGGACTGGGACCAAATCAACCAGTCATCCAGGTATTCATCACCCTGATCCCCTGCAGCCACAAGGGACCTAGGATGGCATCCATGCACATTTTAAAAAAGTGGGGCTAAGGAAAGGCCAAATGGCAGCACAGAGAACTCGAAGACATTCCCCTGAAAGACGAAGCGGAGATATTTCCATGTGCGCTGGAGGGACAGGAATGTGTAAATATGCGTCCTTCAGGTCCACTGTTGTAAACCAATCACCCAGCCAGACAGACTGGAAGATGTGGCGATGTGTGACCATCTGGAACCTCCTCTCCCTCAAGAACTGAGGTGTCTCAGGTCTAGGATGGGGTGAAGGTCGTCCTCCTTCTTTTAGCACCAAGAAATACCTTGAGTAGAACCCCTCTCTTTGAGAGGTGTGTTCTACGAGACGGATGGCTTATTTTTGAAGTAGTGTTTCTATCTCGTTTGAGGGCCAAGTCCTGGAGATGGTCGTTCACGGATGTGACTGTGATCCCTCGAAAGGGAGGAGGTCCCGAGTGGAACTGCAGTGCGTAGCCGGTGTGTACGGTGGTGAGCACTCAGGAGTCTGAGGTGCAGCTGCGCCAGTAGTGCAGATGGTGTTGTGCAAACAGGTGGGTCTGAGGTCGCAAGCTTCAGGGCTCCTGCTGGGGCTGCTGAGGCTGGGGCGGAGGCTGCCTTGGAGGCTGCATAGAGTGGTTCCACTGGAACTGTCTCCCTGGGCGCTGGTGCGCTGGGGCTCCATGTCCAGTATTCCCCCATCCTTGATGCTGGCTCCTTGCAGCGGAGGCCTGGAGGCGGTGCCTCAGGTCGCTCCATGGTGCCGTAGGGACCGGGATAGTCTGGGTTACCATGGTAACTGCCGGAGGCCAACACCTCACCCTTCCCCGTGCCAAGGCATGGGAGGGGAGCATTGCAGCTACCTGCTGGGACGCCTCTCGCTCTCGGAGAGAGCGTTGCAAGATCTCTTCTACTGCTGGTCGAAATGTATGGCCTGGGGAGATAGGCGCATCTAGTAATGTGGACTTGTCTGCATCCGGGACCCTCGCTTGGGATAGTCAGAGCTGTCTGTGTGCCACCACTAAGCCCGCCAGGCTTCGGCCCGTGGCTTGCCCCTGGAACCCTGAAATCTGCAGCAAGGTGCCCGAAACTGCGAGTAGCTCTGAAGCTAGTGGCTCGGGAAGGGTAACCGAGCATAGCATGCCATCCAGGTAGGCTGACAAAAGGCCTCACAGTGGCATACACCTTTTTCAGGTGAGCTTCCGTGATCCTGCATTGGCCATCAGAGCATACAGGATCTTTGGACAGGCCTCCCACAGGGGGGGCTTGCACTAGGGCCACTATGGTGGAGTCCACTGAAGAGAACTGCGCGAGCCCTACCACCTCTGCTCCCTCCATGGAGGCAAGTGCGGCTGCACTCTTGGACACGCTGGGCGTGAGGCCGGGTGTTGCCAAGAGGATTTGAACTCCTCCAGGAAATCCAGGAACGCTGTAAAAGGCTGGGGGGTCGAAGTCTGCGCTGGTCTGAAAACAGACCTGCGCTGCTCAGAACTTGCCTTCCAGGGTACCTGGAGGAAGTTGGCGGCCCTGTATTACAAAATGCATCAAGTAGACTATTAGTATTACATCGTATGTTGCTATATCAAGACCTGTTAAACCATCTTTCTGTTCTAGGCCTTTTTTACGTTTTAAATCCAAATATCTTAAACTTTTTTTTTTTTTTTTTTTTTTACAATAGGCGTACTTAAAATTGAATTTGTCCTGCAAAGCTATAATTTCATTTAAATATATGAAAATTAGCAGCGCTTAATTTGTACAGAGAGGTGCCGGGGTGCAAAAAGAAAGATTAGTGTACTACTAGTGTTATAAGTTGGTTGGCCGTGGTATATTTCTGTCAGTGTTATAATTGTTATTGCACCAGTCTCTTGTTTACCATAAGTGAGTTTGTGTACAGTAATAGTAGTTAAAAATTACTATTTTAGTTTGACTTGGTTTTTAGTAATTCTGGATTCGATGCCTGTGAATTTCTAGCTTACCCTAATATATACACCATTAGAATTGCTTAACATTTCCACAATGATGGCTGTGTGAACGATGAACTTTACAGTATTGTACATCTAACAGCATGTAGTATTTACCCAAAGTTTGACAACATAAAAAAAACTGAGAAGTGCACTTATATGATTTTTGCCCGTTGGAACTGCACGAACCTCAATGTCATCGTGCAAAATACTTACGATGCTTTTTGAAAACAACTAGAAATTCACAGGCATTGAAGCCAAACAACAACCAAACGAGCAAGATGGGCTGAATGGCCTCCTCTCGTTTGTAAACTTTCTTATGTTCTTATGTTCTTAAGTCAAATGTTGTCTAACTAAAATAGTAGTTTTTAACCACTAGTATAACTGTACACAAAAGTCATTTATGGTAAACATGATACTTACTGTTGTGATACCAATTATAACACCGACATGAAATATACCACGACCAATTAAAGTTACTAAAGACTCCAGAAACAGGTGGAGAGTTGGAAACTGTGCTGGGGTATCTGGAGGAGTCATTACTTCCATTGCATTGTGGGCTTTTTGTATGTGTTTTGTATGTGTGCGTTTTTCGATTTGTATTTGTGTTTTGCAGTTCAGGGTCACATATATATATATATATATATATATATATATATATATATATATATATAAAAATATATATATATATATATATATATATATATATATATATATATAGAGGTACTGCTATTAACCCTTTGCATCATCAAAAAAACGCAAAAAACACGTTTCTAGTTGTTTTTTGTCCGGAAAAAGCCGAGAAAACCATTCAAAGACCGAGTGGGAGCAACAGGAGCCGAGACAAGCCGATAAAAAAATAATTAAATAAAAAAGGGGGTATCTCATGAATGCCCCTGGCATTACATAGGGGTGGTCATAAGGAAACAAGCTGGCTAATACTGAATCAGCGCACAGAGACTATCACTGATATTTGCAGAGCTTTTTTGAGATGTTATAGTAATAAAATAATGACTTGGATTGCATTATTGAGGAGTTTGATGATAAAACGAGTGATCAGGAGATGATTGATCGGTATGTACGACTATTATTATTATTATTATTATTATTTATTTCTTAGCATATGTGAAAGCGATAGCGAACGAAAGGGTGGGGCAGGGCTGGAGATGCCTAGTGAGTGCTTTGTTGATATGCAGTGCCTTTTAAACCCGTTTGACTGTGATAAAAAAAAATACTTTTAAACAGCGCGTCTAAAATTAACTGCGCGTGTGAAAATAAATTGGACCTGACGCGCCTGACGCGCACTTAATAAATGGACTGCAAATGTGAAAGCGATAGCGAACGAAAGGGTGGGGCAGGGGCAGGGCTGGAGATGCCTAGTGAGTGCTTTGTTGATATGCAGTGCCTTTTAAACCCGTTTGACTGTGATAAAAAAAAATACTTTTAAACAGCGCGTCTAAAATTAACTGCGCGTGTGAAAATAAATTGGACCTGACGCGCCTGACGCGCACTTAATAAATGGACTGCAAAGGGTTAAGGAAGAGTTGAGTTTCCATTTTCCAACTCACAGTTGCCACGGGGGCAGTAATGACAACTGTGCGCCCTAGAGACCATTTCTAAAACCAGCTCACTTTGAAATGCATCATTTTTAGTGGTCTTGAACCGGAATACTAATCTAAGCAAAACCAATATAGAGAATGAGAGAAAATATAACAAATAAATTTTAAAAAGTTAAATATTAAAGAAAACATACAGTGCTGTGAAAAAGTATTTGCCCCCTGTCTGAATTTCTGCATTTTTGCACATTTTTCACATTGTATTTGGTCAGATTTTTTTGTGTTGGTTGTAGTAGTATATAGAGGGAGTCTGAGAGAAAAAATGACACCAACGTTTGGTGCTTCTTTCATTTGTTTGGTGTGCAAGGTAATCAAACATGCAATCTACAGGTGTGAAAAAGTTATTGCCCCCCCTAGTTAACTCAACCCAATTAAAGGGATAATTAGGATCAGCTGTTTGAGTACTTTGGTTAACAACCAAGCCTGATTTGGGCCAGCCCTGCCCAATATAAATCTGACTAACTTTGGCCCTTACCATATGAGTGAAGTTGTCAGCACACAGGTTCTAGAGGCCCATCATGCCACAAACAAAAGAAATTCTTGAAGACCTGAAACGAGCAGTTCATGCTCGAAAACCCACAAATGTCACTGAGTTGAAGCAGTTCTGCATGGAGGAGTGGGCCAAAATTCCTCCACGGCGCTGTGAGAGACTAATCAATAACTACAGGAAGCGTTTGGTTGCAGTTATTGCTGCTAAAGGTGGCGTAACCAGTTATTGAGTCTAAGGGGGCGATTACTTTTTCACACGGGGGCATTGGGGGTTGCATAACTTTCTTTAATAAATAAATGAAATATGTATCAAATTGTTGTGTTATTTGTTCACTCAGGGTCCCTTTTATCTAATATTAGGTTTTGGTTGAAGGTCTGATAACATTTAGTGTAAAAAATATGCAAAAATGCTGAAAATCACACGATCATCAGAAATGGTCTTTAGTCGGACAGCTTGTGATCACATGGGAGAGATGTCACAATGATGTCACAATGCTGATTCTATCTTTTAGTTGCAGGACAAATATGTGAATATCACACCAAAAAGGTATAGTTTTGAAAGGGTATTTCAGTATGTCTTATTTCAATAGTACCTTTAAATAGACCCCCCTCTGTTGCATTTTGTGTTTGACTGCAGAATGGGGCGGGGTTGAAAGCTTGCAAAGGCTGATATATATATATATATATATATATATATATATATATATATATAAAATCACATACTGGATTGCAAAGGCTCATGATCGCTGCATCTGATTATGCTTTGTCACTAAAATGATGATGTGCTCTCTTTAATATGAGCTTCCTTCTTTTCATTCTGTCTTCTACTCGTTCATCAAAAGCACACAGGGGGTCTAATTTACAATAGAAAAATCAAACTGAATTAAACCCCAAGCACCAGAATAACCTCACTTTACATTTACACCCCCACCCCCCAGCAAAAAGACTCCCAGTCTAATAAACCTTGGTTTCATGTTTCACAGAGAAAAATCATATTTCAGATCCTTTACTCACTCTCTCTCTGTGCTTTCATAGAAGGTTTAAAATCAACTCAAAGGAGGAACTGCAACTTGAAACTTTGAGCAGATTAATTCCCAGCACTCAAGCAAAGCTACAGAAGGAAGGAAGGAAGGAAGGAAGGAAGGACATTGTAGCACTAGCTACATGAATGCAGCATAAGTAATTTGCTGCCTGCTGCTCTTAATTGAGTATCAGAATACCTGGCCAGGTTAAGTTAATTCTCTATTAAATTGCTAAATAAGTAATTTTGTCCTTGTTTCTAAAGTGGGCTTTTCAGATTCATAAGGTAACTTAGGTGAAGCTATATCAATTTACTGTCAGTTTTTGGTAAGGGGTTTATCTCTGCACTGGTCTCTCTTGTTTTAACTGAATGATCTTTTCCTAAATTTCCACATGGAAGTTCTAATTAGAGTCAGGTGTTGCTAATTGCCTTGGCAAAGGACTTATTGAGCTTGATTTATCATTGTCTAAGTATCTTAATTGGGAAACCTTTAAATATGGCTATTACTTCCTGGGCAGGGGGTGGTTCCTTTTCTGGGTAGTTTCTTTTCTAGGTAGTTTCTTTTCTAGGTAGTTTCTTTTCTAGGTGATTCCTTTTCTGGGTGATTCTTTTTCAGGTGTGGTTTTGTGTGGATGCAGAGTGTTTGGAGGAAAGAGCAGGGTTTTTTTGAAGAAGGTTACTGTCTATAAAAGAGAGATCGGGAAGCAATGATCAGTGGGTTGTTAGAAACAGTGTATTTTTTTCTAATCTGCCATTTTCCAGTTGGAAAGTAACCAGTTATCAAATCTCCTGCCCAATGTGTTGTAAACAATCCTGCCTTACCCAGCAATTTTTCTTGGTTCTGTCGCGCAATCCTACTACTTTGGAGAGTTTATATTGTTCAGGGTAGTTTACTTGTAATTCCGTCACAAAATACTAGTTTATTGGACGTTGCTTAAGGATTGGGTTTGTTACAACATCTTGCTGGGCTGTACCGAATATCCCGTTGGGCCACCAGTTGCCCTAATCACAGTCATACACGACATGGCTAGAAGGGGTCTTGAGGGACTTTAATACATTCCGTTATTAATATTTTAGACTTCCTACTGTATGTACTGTATTGTACAGCTAGATGCTGCCCCACACAGTACAATTAAAGTACATTCCAATATTACACTGATCTTTTCAAACAACAATTGCTTCTGTAAAAGTTTTTCAGTAACCACCCTTGAATACAAGTGGTTTTTCCAGTCCATTCCAAAATGCTACAATTAAACCCTGTTTGGAACAAGGCTCAAGAATTAAGGACATGATTAAAATGAGTTTCTTGACTGGATTGAAAGAGCCACACAAGTGTGTCGCAGCTGTAATATGGCTGGACCCTTTCATTTTGGGACAGGCCCTAACACTCTATTTATAGGGGTATGTCAGACCTCAAATATATATATATATATATATATATATATATATATAACATTTTGACCAAGATGTTTGTGGTGTTGAGTCTATCCGAATACCCAGCTGACTGATTACCTGCACAGTACCAGTAGTCAAATATTAATGACTTATTCAATATAAGACACAGAATATTTACGTATTTATATGAAACAGTCCTAGTGCTTTTCTGGGGGATAGATAAATAGAATACTCATTGGAAAATCATACATTTTTCTCTGTATATAATTGGTTTAGCATCTCTCAGTGTAATGCCCCTGTAATCTGTATGGTTTATTTTATTGTATGCTATATATTCTCATCATCGATCTTATAATTGTTATATTATTTCTAAAGGATAATGATTTTAAATGCTTGACAGACATCCTTGCTAAAGAGAGCTGGCACAGTCTAAAAAGTGTATTTTTCTACAAATATAAAATAAAGATCAAGATTTTGTAGATAGCACAAACCTGTTTTGTATGCTAGATACCATTTCTACAGCCTTGTTGCCTTGCATGCAGAAAGTAAGTGCCTGCTCAGCCATGCATGGAAAGGAATACATCTGTAGAATCAATTCTATTTCGAAATTAATAATGACACTGTTTGTTTACACACAAAATTAAATATATATATATATATATATATATATATATATATATATATATATATATATATATATAAAACCATGTTTTATTTAAATGAAAAATGATATACACAACAGAGCTAATACATGATGGTACAGCATTTAAAATGTACTTTTTGTGTTGTGTTCCAGCTAAATGTTTTCAGAAAAGAGGCTATGCCTTGGAAACAGCTGCTGCTCATTCAAAACAGCAAACACATTTCCTCATCTTTGTTAGTTAGTGAGGTACTTACTTTCTTTCTGTAATAAGGAACCAACAGCAAAGATATGAAAAGTTAAATGTGTTAATGCAACTGGGAGTCTCAAAATCCCAGCACCATAGTATACTTTACAACAGCTGACTGACGTCTAAACTTTATGTGCAGAACAAACCAACACCTAAGAATACAACTGAACTTTAAAGACTGTTTATGGAATGTTTTGTAAAGTCTGTAATGATAAATCAAGTTTACAGTGTCTGAAACAATTTTCCAGTGTTTTAGAGCGGGTTAGAAGTTTATATTCATTTTCAATGCAGTGTTTAATCGAATGTTTATAAACTCTGTTTAAGAAGCAGTTCTTAGAATTGTGTCAGTAGAATTTTGAAACCGTGAATTTAATTAAATGTATATTTTAATATAATTATCACACAGCTCATACAAGCTGCAACATGCCCATTATTATTATTATTATTATTATTATTATTATTATTTTATTTATTTAATTTTTAAATCAAGCTTTTCTAGGCAAATTCTAGTTAAAGACTAACACAAGCCATTTGGGAGTAAACATTTAATTGTAACTAAAAATAAACATTTAAACGACTTATTTTCTTCTTCTGTGAGTCTTTCACATATTCATTTTCAACCACACCCAACATCTGGGATCAATGTTCAAGGGCACAAATGCATACCAAAGTTGCCAAATTTCTGAAATTCCATTCCATGGGCCAAGTCTGGTCTAAACCACATGTTTTTCAGGAACGTAAACACTGTGGCTGTAACACTTTGGCAAAAGACCTAAGGTTAGCTGCCAGGCCAGTATCTCCAAGGGTCAAAGGGTGATTTAAATGTTTGTTTCACACATTCTGGAACTAAGTTCAAGCTAGATGCTACCGTTCCACAGTCTATAAGATAATATGTCGTGTGAAGGCTGGGTATTATTTAAGAAATGTCATCTTGTGCAGTTTGGGTGTGTCTGCTCAAACTGAGCAAAAAGATGTCTGGTATAAGAAGAGACACCCTTACATATTAACTTGTTATAAAACATGATGTAGTGACATTTTCACAACTCTTTAACAATAATTTCTTCTACATGATTTATAATAATGAAAACATCACGTAAAAGGGATGCATGTATTTTGTATCACTTTGTAAATACTCCAGCAGGATAAATATCACTGTATTTTTTCTTGCTTCCCTTAGTGAATACCCCAGCAGCATTAACATAGAGTTAACGGGTGGCATTATTTAGATCATTAAATATTTTTTAAAAATCTTTTAATTTCAGGTTCTCCTGCTGAAGAAGGGTCTAACTCACAGGCATCAAAAAGGCTATTCATCTTCAGTAAGAAATTAATCATCGCCATTGACGTTATTATACCTGGAGACCGCTTAGATCGTCTCACTGGGACTCGGCCTTCTACTCTCATTTCACTTGAAAAAGATCAGCTTGGACGAGGGGGCATAGAAGATACATACTTTACTAGCCGTAGGCCACTGTAATTATCATCAGGTTGCCTTCCTTCCCCACTACAAAGCCCAACCCAAAGATGAAACAAACCTCCTGGACCACCTACACGCTAGATATGCTGCACTAATGAAGTCTGTCTGAAGAAAAGTTTTTATTGTTTTTAAACTGAGGACCATTGGCCACATACAACATGTCAATCAGGCAAATGACACATGGTTTTAAAAAAAAAAAAGAAAAAAGTACTTTGATATATGTTCCTTTTCTTACAATTAGTACATTGGAAATATCCAATCAGATACAACCAGGGTTTTAATATCAAATTCCATTACTTCTTTGTCTTGTCTAAAGAAGTTAGCTGATACACAATGCCTGGCCACTTTATTAGGAACTGACTACTGTATTGGATTTGGCATTGTGCTGGTGTGGAGCAGGTTCTCTTGGCATACCCTGGGTCTCTTGATTACTCTAAAAAGCTGAACAGTGTTGTGATTTATTTAAGCATCGCTGAGGATATAGTCCACACAACAATGCTGCACTTGTACCCTGACAGAGGTGGCTTCTTTAAGGCGATAATACTCACCCACCATGACAGAATTGTGAGCTAAATGTCTGAGAAGCGTGACCGATCTCAGGTATCTTTCATGTCAACCACAATCCCCGGATCTCAATTAAATTGAGCATATTTAGGATGTACTTAAACAATACATTTGTCATCACGATCCTCTTTTTTCTTTAACATAGTCAGTCTTGCTCCCAGGGGGCGGTGCACAATTGGCCAAGTGCCGCCTGGGGGGAGGGAGGGTCAGATCGGCCAGGGTGTTCTCAGCTCACCGCGCACCAGCCACCCCTGTAGTCGGGTGCTTCCGGGCTTGTCTGTAAGCTGCCCAGAGCTGCGTTGTCCTCCGACGCTGTAGCTCTGGGTGGCTGCATGGTGAGTCTGCAGTGTGAAAAAAAGCAGTCGGCTCACGCTTCGGACGACAGTGTGTGATCATTTTCGCTGCTTCCGAGTCAGTGCGGGGGTGGTAGCAGTGAGCTGAGCTAAACAAAAATAATTGGACACTATTAAAAGTCAGTCTTATACAAATGCACACACACAAAAAAAATTCCAAGTGCAATTAGGGTGACTAGACGTCCCGATAAAATCGTGATCGTCCCGATATTAGGGGCTTTGTCCCGCGTCCTGATCGATTTTTTTTTTAGGGTAAACATTTTTCTCGTTAGGAAATTTCGTATATGTGTCTGCTGTACTGTCTCGCGGTGCAACAGCATACTCTACTGGTTCAGGGCGTGTTGTTTGAGTGAGTTGTTTGCACCTATGCGGCTATCCAATGACGTTAACCTACAGTCATATGATGCGGTATGCGTCATGTGTTTTTCTTGGTGCGTGCGCCTGTGCGTCCGATTTTACTGGCGAAGTGTCATGATGGCTGGTGTTGTTGACGTGCCTGTCACTAAAAAGCAAAAAAGAGCAGGTACCGAACGCGGTGGGAAAAAATTGATTCAATCATATGCCCGTGGTTAAATCTTCCAATTAGGATTATAATTAGGATTTCCTGGACCTGTGTAAACATTAAATACACCTAATATTTCAGAGCACTGTAAAAGCCTAAAAATCGCAGTACTTGCTTCCTTACTAAAACAGAGTGCAACATCTCCCAACAGTTGCTTCCGACACCTCTGTCTGGTGTGGATTTGCCCATACACTGAGACTGCACGTTCTGCATCCACTGAATTGGGTCGAAGTGTAAGGCAAAGCTTTGTCAAGTTATACAGATGTGGAAATCGATTAGAAACAGTCCCTCAAAACTCGGTTACCCAAAGGTATCTGGCATTCTTTAACAAAGTCCATATATGCAGCACGTTCATTGTCATGTTATTTGTCCCATCCAGGAAATTATTTTTTGTCAGTACCAAGTCAAAACAAAGAAAACGTGCCTATTCAGGTCTAAAATTCTAACTGCTTTTAAAAAGAACACAGCAGGTTGTTTGAACCGAGGCAGATGTGCTTGATTGTGCCTGTAGTGCTGATTTAACTTGGGTACAACCAACACAGGAATACTTTTTTTTTTTTTCTTTATCTGCGCTGACTTTCCAGTTGGTTTTCTGAAAGCTGTTGTGTGATTCTGAAGTTATAACGATCGATCGTATTTTCTTTGTCACATTACAAGATGTGCAAAACAATTACCTCCATCTGCATGTACAGTTTCTTTGGGAAATGTTTTGACCTGATCCTCAGCCAAAATATACTTTGCTTGTTTTGCTTTGTCATCCATTTGTTATTTTACATCTAATACTGAAAACTAGATTTTAGCAACATATATCAAAACAATGCAGCACTGACTTTGTCCCACCCCCTACTGTATAGTACAGGTCACAGAAAAGCCAGTACAGACGCACTGATAAGCTGATTAAAACACTGTCATTTTAAAAAGTAAACAAGAAAGTTTAACCGCTTTGGAGTATTTTTTTTTTTATTACTTTTCTCTAAGTTTTTGTTTTTACCTAAGTGCAATGCACGCAGGAAGGCGAAGGAATAAAAATTGCCTATCTACAGAAGAAAGATACGTAGTTTGCGTCGCTTGCGTTGTGCAGTAGTTCACAAGGTTTCTTTCCTCCCCTCACCAACTGAAAGTGTCCCGATTTTTCACTCTTGCTATCTGGTCACCCTAAGTGCAATCCCTAATTGATAGCTCTCATCAGTCGACAAATAATGTCTTTTTTTTAGATAATGACACTGTGTTTTGTTCCAGTTAATGATACAAAACATACTTGTCCTGTACTAAACTACAGTACATGCATTTGTTTAAATGTAAAGAATGACTAAATGTACAGTATTAACACTGCTCTTTAATTCACTGTTAGTTTTATTCTTTCTTTCTCACACACTCGTAATGTGATGTCCTAGGCAAACGTGAAACTCGGTTTATACCATGAACCGCTTTATATTACGAATTATGCCTGCACGGCTATATATCTATATATATATATATATATATATATATATATATATATATATATATATATATATATATATATATATACAGACGTGCTCAAATATGTTGGTACCCCTCCACAAAAAATGAAGAATGCACAGTTTTCTCTGAAACTGACAAAAGTAATTGGCATCCACCATTGTTTATTCCATATTTAATAGAAATCAGACTTTGCTTTTGATTTTTTATTCAACATAATATTGTAAATAATAAAACAAATGAAAATGGCATGGACAAAAATGATGGGACCGCTAACCTAATATTTTGTTGCACAATCTTTAGAGGCAATCACTGCAATCAAACGTTTTCTGTAGCTCTCAATGAGACTTCTGCACCTGTTAACAGGTAGTTTGGCCCACTTCCTGAGCAAACTGCTCCAGCTGTCTCAGGTCTGATGGGTGCCTTCTCCAGACTGCAAGTTTCAGCTCTTTCCATAGATGTTCGATAGGATTCAGATCAGGACTCATAGAAGGCCACTTCAGAATAGTCCAATGTTTTGTTCTTATCCATTCTTGGGTGCTTTTAGCTGTGTGTTTTGGGTCATTATCCTGTTGGAGGACCCATGACCTGCGACTGAGACAGAGCTTTCTGACACTGGGCAGTACGTTTCGCTCCAGAATGCCTTGATAGTCTTGAGATTTCATTGTGCCCTGCACAGATTCAAGGCACCCTGTGCCAGGCGAAGCAAAGCAGCCCCAAAACATAACCGAGCCTTCTCCATGTTTCACTGTAGGTATGGTGTTCTTTTCTTTGAAAGCTTCATTTTTTTGTCTGTGAACATACAGCTGATGTGACTTGCCAAAAAGCTCCAGTTTAGACTCATCTGTCCAAAGGACGTTCTCCCAGAAGGATTGTGGCTTGTCAATATGCATTTTAGCAAATTCCAGTCTGGCTTTTTTATGTTTTTCTTTCAAAAGTGGAATCCTCCTGGGTCTTCTTCCATGGAGCCCACTTTCGCTCAAAAAGCGACGGATGGTGCGATCAGAAACTGACGTACCTTCACCTTGGAGTTCCGCTTGTATCTCTTTGGCAGTTATCCTTGGTTCTTTTTCTACCATTCGCACTATCCTTCTGTTCAATCTGGGGTCGATTTTTCCTCTTGCAGCCGCGCCCAGGGAGGTTGGCTACAGTTCCATGGACCTTAAACTTCTTAATAATATTTGCAACTGTTGTCACAGGAACATCAAGCTGCTTGGAGATGGTCTTGTAGCCTTTACCTTTACCATGCTTGTCTATTATTTTCTTTCTGATTTCCTCAGACAACTCTCTCCTTTGCTTTCACTGGTCCATGTTCAGTGTGGTGCACACAATGATACCAAACAGCACAGTGACGACTTTTCTCCATTTAAATAGGCTGAATGACTGATTACAAGATTGGAGACAT